>NC_053390.1:408768844-408887587 GCF_905171765.1 Bufo bufo | reverse complement strand
GGTTGTTCATTTTCTGGGGATCCTTCAGACCGCCCTTATTGCTGGACCTGCAAAGTGAAGCATACTTACCTATTCCCTGGGTTCCAGCTCCTTTGTTCCCCGTTGCTGCTGCAGAGCTTGAGTCCCCCTGTGTCAACGTCTGGTTTGACACCACTAAAGCCAATGAGTGGCCACAGTGGTGACCTGCCTGCACCCCAGGAGATAAAAAAAATCCCTTTAAAAGCGGCTGCTTCGGAGCCTGGGCTGACAAGGGGCACATCAGCGTGTCAGTCAGACTATTTAAAGAGGACCTTTTATGGGTCCAGCCTTTGTTAACTAAGTAGCAGGACATGTAGAGCGGCGCCCAGGGATTTCCCTGCACTTAATATTATTCCTGGGCGCCGCTCCGTTCGCCCGCTGTGGCCCCCCTTACCTTCTCCCGCACTGTATGATAATTACTACTATCGGAGCAGGGAGGAGGAGACTGCCCTTTTTCTCAATGGACGTTCATTCTCCTTGGCTGTAGCGCTGTCCAAACGCAGCGCAGAGCGTCACAGCCAGGGAGAAGGTGTGTTTTTTTTTCTCCCCGTCTGTGACGCTCTGCGCTGCGATTGGACAGCGCTACAGCCAGGGAGAAGAAAAGCCCTTGTCTCTGCCCCCTTGGCCCCTGTGTGTGCCACCCTGGCTTTTTCTGTGCCCCCCCTGGCCCCTGTCTGCACCTCCCTGGCCCCTGTCTGCGCCCGGCCCTTATCTGTACCCCATCCCTGGACCTTGTCTCCGCCCCTGGCCCTTATCTGTGCACCCCTGGCCTGTGCCCCCCCCGGCCTCTGTTTGCGCCCCTGGGCCCTGTCCCTTATCTGTGCCCCCACGCTGACCCTTGTCTGCGCCCCTGGCCCTTATCTATGTTCCCTCATAGCCCTTGTCTGCGCCCCTGGCCCTTATCTGTGCGCCCCCTGGCATTTGTCTGCACCCTTGGCCCCTGTGTGCGCCTCCCTGGCCCTTGTCTGTGCCCCCTTGGCCCCTGTCTGCACCCCCCTGCTTGCTGTTATGCCATCTACTACTGCTTATTTTGTTACTCTTATATATGCAGAGGGTGTGCACTTATATGTGCCATAATAAGCACTAGTACATGGCAGAGCAGCGGGCAGAAATGGGAGGCTGCCATGTACTGCAAGCTATAGACAGTATTACCCCCTTTCCAATGTTTTATATAAATATAAATAAACAAAAAATATAAAAATACTAAAACACGGCTTTGGTGACCAACTTTTCCCCCCCAACAACACACACACGCACCAAACAAAAACAAATTGAATAAAGGCCCATGCATATGACCATATGCCCTCTGAGATATTCGGTCCTTGAGCGGGCCATATGTCCTGGAGCGGCATTGATCGTGTGCGCGCAAGTGCACAGCTTCATAGATTACTAAAATGTATGATTATGGGACAGTAGTCTAGCGCGCTGCCCAATGCGCACATAACCTATGATGCTGTGCGCTCCTGCGCTCCAGTCTTCTAGGTTTGTTTGATAAAGTTGCTTGTTTATTTCATGAGAAATCTTTACCATTTTGGCCATGGAAACATAGTGGTAGTACAGAGGGTGACGTCACTCTCTGGCGCCATCGGCTGACGTAGCCGAGTCATGACGCGGATCGCGTGACGGCAATGGATCATCCGAGCACCACTGGGGATCTAATGTATGCAACTTTGGGGAGCGATGCGGAGGTAGAGTGAGAGGATAGGTACAAGAGTATTCAAAGTATAGGATTGAACGGTGCCGCAATATGATCTTGAGAGAGAGGTGGGCGGTGCCGATACCATTTGATCAGGTGACTGATGACGAGACTGAACACGACTGACTATTGGTTGGGCATGTTCCCCACGGCCAGGAGTAACTGTTTTGATTAATCATGGAAAGCTGAGTAGGTGTGTGCTGATTGGATGAATGTAGATGTCTGGAGTATATAGGAGATCAGTATGGAGTAGTTCAGTAGGCCCCAAGAGGAAGCACTTTGCGAAACGATCGTCGGGCGGCTGTTTCAGACCAGGGTCAGTAGGTATTTATTGCACTTGCACTTTAAACAGTGTTTTTTTTTCCCCCCTTATCTCCTGCAGTCTCCGCTTGTTGTGGGCGGCATCCAGGCTTACACTCCCTTAAATGTTTGGAGTGTTGGTGTATGTATGCTCTGGATGCCTCTATTGCTATATGTGCCCCACCTAGCTGATACTGCGCTACTGTGTACGGGGGGATATTAGTCCCTTATTGGTTTGGAGCTTACTCTGTTTTTATACATTTATTGTAACACCGATCTGTTCCCAGTATGTACTGTCTTTTGTATATGTTTTTTAATTGATATACCATCTATCATGTTGGATATCCAATAAAGAATAATTAATTAAAATTACTCTCTGTGTGGTTGCTCTCTGAGCTGTGTAGGTGATAATACGAATAACTCCATGCGAGATATTTATGATATAGTTGTTTTTTGGTGCTTCATGAAATAAACAAGCAACTTTATCAAACAAACCTAGAAGACTGGAGCGCTTCAGTATTACCTACAAAATCAACGGGGAGAGGGATCGTGACCTAACAGACACGTGAAATAACAATTCAGTGTGGTCTGGTCTATGCACAATCGATTGAATCCACAAGATCGTCGCCAGTTACCCACTGTATATCTATATCTGAATCCACCCACCGAAGATCCCCAGAGCCGACCCAGGATATACTCACTGAAGAGACTACTAGGGCACAGACTGCCGCTCGCAAGTCTGCAACACGTGGAACGCCACAGCACACGCAGCAGGTTCGGTAAAATAGTGAGTAACCCAAATGTTTAACAATAATAACACGAATACAGATAGTGACAGCGGAATGGTCATACCAGTGATTATATACCGCACACCTTTGCAAGTCACTAAAGGTTACCCGAGATTAATGTGATCACATAATTTACAAACCTGCTCATTGGATCCGGAGAGGAGGTACAATACGGATATTTAATTTAATAGTGGCATCATTATAAATATTTTTTTTTTTTACTAATGGTATATCCAGTATAACACAGAAGAGGAGCTTGGTATCAAAAGACTATCTTATACAAGGGAATTGTACATTTATTATACCATATCCCTATACAAGTAAGGTTGGTGGTGCCACCAATACAACACCATCGCTGCTGGCATATGTCATTTGCATTATAAATCGGGACTGCTGTTTGTTTGTGTGCAATATATACCAGATATACCTGTATGTTATGGTATTTTTAGTGATTTTATTCAGTGATTTTATAGAGTGGTTTATAGATGGGATACATTACAATAAATTTACACTGATAACACAGTCAGTCTCCATGTGTAGCCGAATGTAGGTGTGCCCTACTACTATTCATATTTATACTACTATATTTGTAAAGATTGGGAGGATCTTTCCAGTAGGTGCACCCATTCCATAATACTGGTGAGTAGATAAGCCATCTCCAAATACTTATTGCAACCTGGTCTAGATCGTGACTAGCCAAAGGAGTGGGGTTTACACAGGAGGAGGGAGTTGCAAAGCACGAAGGGGGGGGGGGGGGGGCTGTGGGGCCTGGTCACTTCTAGCTAGGCCCCTGCGTCTTACTAACCCTGGTGCCATTGGTCCCTCTGCAATACCTACAGCTATGACCCTTAGACCAGCGGTAACCCTTGGCCCTTATAGCCTCTCCAAAACTTCATGCCTTTCAACAATCTGAATTGTGATTGAAAGGTGACACAAAATGTTATGTCACTGTATGTGAGGCATCTGTTGCTGTCGACTAAGACTGATTCATTGGGGCAAACAATTTAGACCTCTAAAACAAGGGACATGGAAGGAAGATTGAAGGGGTTGCCCCACTAAATATATTCTACAGTTCTCAAACCAGCACCTGGATCTGAATACTTTTGTATTTGCATTTAGCATAGCCACAGATGTATTCAATAAAATGTATCTGTATAGCACCACCTGCTGTTTGTTCTTTTTCCTATTTCTTTGACCTGCTCACGGAAAAGGCCGCACATGCTCAGTTTCATCCTTCACCTGCCTCCTGACCCGTGATAGGCAGAGCATGGACACGCCCCCTTACCTGCAGCAGAATAGACACTCCCCCTGAGCTGTCAGCTTGATATAAATCTAGCAGAGCAATGAATGGGGAGATCTCTGGATCCACGTGAGGTACAGGGCTGGTTCTAGCTTTGTTAGAAAGAGATTGTCATGTATGATATGATGTCTGATTTTCATTTTTTTACATTAGTCATGGGATATCCCCTTTGACATGCTTCACCCTGCCATAAACTAGCTTGACCCTGGCAATGCAAAATAGCGCAGCCAGACATTTTCTTGCATAGTCCCCATTAACATGTCAATTTATTGATGTGATAAAGTGGTGGAAGACAGCGGCAAATCTGTATGAAGCTCTAAATAGCATTCATTTCATTCACACAAATCTTTGTTTGCACTGATACTTGAATAAATGCATAAATGCATAAAGGAGAACAACTAGACATTACTCGTCTCTACCATAGTGAAAAAAAAAACAAAAAAAACTCTTTTTGCCATGCTGTATACTGCAGCGTGCAGTCCAAGTGATCCTCTGCTTACGATGAACAATCTAATTCCACAAAAACAAGCTGTATATTTGAGTACCACAAAGCAGCGCATCTGTCATTCTGCAGATGTAGCAGCATGCCTATCTTCTTTTATATCTTCTCAGTTCTTGATGAAATCACAGGTTTTGGGACATACAGAGAGATACTAGGTGAACACTGACTTTCATTTATGGTTTTCGATTCAATTCTGCAGACCTCTGCGTTTATATGGAAGCAAATCTGTAATCCAACTACCCTTATTTCACAGTATCTGTAGCTTTCAGGAAATTGTTTAACCCATTCCTAGCTCGTCTGATACATAAAAGATGCATCGAATGGTAGTATGCACTTGATTCCATGTACGCATATACAGCGTGGTAACACTGTAATTGACCCAGTAATCTTTTAAGACCTGGCACTGTTTGCATTAATGATATATGCACCGTTATCACAGTGTCATGAATTTTTATCGTGGTGTAGTCACACAGTAAGACTGTAAATACTGTAAAACTGTGAGACTGTAAAAATGCATCAAGTTCAAACTATTAGTCGGCAGGAAGCCAAAAATCAACCCTATAAAGCTGTCATTAATTATACTCTTTTCTTGTCAACTATAGAACTTAGAATTTTTTTAAATAAACTCTGAATCTACTAGAAAGAGAAGCATTTCAGTAAAAAAAAAAATATTCACCGCCTACATGGCCTTAGCAAGCTGTAAGAATATTTGTGTGAAAGCTTTTGCAAATGTTTGCATTATATCATTCAAAGGGTTGAACAAGGAAGATTATTTAACCCCATCTCAACATCCGCCATACATGCACGGTGGCAGTCGGGTCCCTAACCCCTTGACCATTTACGGTGCATGTGGTCTCCTTAAAATTTGTTTCTCACAGCAGACACTCAGGACTAATGTCTACACTCAGTGATAATGCTGATCATAGACATTTAACCCTCAGATGCTGTAGTCAACTGTGGCCTGAACATCTTCCACATACTGAGATCGGGGAAAATGTTCCTTCTCTGTAATAGGCTTGTTTCACACTTTTGTCTGCTGATCCGGCAGGCTTTTCTGGCCATGAATAGCCTGTCGGATCTGGCATTGCTGGACACTGCTGGAATGCCATCTGGCCCCATTAACCATAATGGGGTCTGGAGGTGATCCGGCCATGATCCGGCAAATATGCAGAGAAACAGCTGCGCGCATCGATTTTTATCCAGCCGATTCCCGACATTTTATGCTGGAACAACCTACTGGTAGTGAGAAACAAGCCATAGCCTCCGTCTCTCTGAAGAATCCAGGACCATTTCAGATGTT
The DNA here is from genome assembly GCF_905171765.1 of Bufo bufo. Classification (NCBI taxonomy): domain Eukaryota; kingdom Metazoa; phylum Chordata; class Amphibia; order Anura; family Bufonidae; genus Bufo; species Bufo bufo. The sequence goes on along the minus strand of NC_053390.1, from coordinate 408,881,683 downwards.
GTTCTTATAAAGACTGGCAGGTGGCAGGGCTGCATAACAAAATAGTGAATCTGCCATACAATGCAATGCTAATTCATTGTAATGTATGGGAGAAGCAATATAACAATTGCATATTCAAGACCATAGGGATGCTTTAAAAAATAAGTTAAAAAAGCTTTTAAAATATATCTAAAAATTATATATTAAAATACAAATCAACTAACTATTTATCCTGTATGATGAACGCTGTAACAGAAAAAGCTCAAAAGCAGGTTTTTTTGTCAATTCACCTTCCCAAACAAATTGAATAAAAAGTGATCAAAAAGTCATACAAACTCCAAAAATGAGCCTTCACACAGCCCCGTAGATGAAAAAAAATAAAATAAAAATAACTGTTATAGGGGATGACGACAAAGTCAGTGATCAGAGACAACTGTGAACATTTTAATCCATCAGATGCCATGGTCAACTGTAGCCTTTTACCATGACTGGGATGGTCCCGGTAATCAAATGCTCACCCGAAACAAGACTGCACAAGACGTTGGGTTGCTAGAGGAGCCTGAGGGCTTCTAAAGGCTTTCAGGCATGCCATAGTTAAGTTTCCTATTAAGTCCTGCCTATGGTAGGACTTAATAGGGACATAGCAATTTTGTCACAGACTGTAACGATAGGCAAGGTAAAATTGTAGCCCTTATAACTATATAATTTTGGTATCACTGTAATCATACTAATCCACAGAATAAAATAAATATGGAATTTTTACTACATAGTGAGTGCTGCAGAAAGAAAACCTATAAATCAATGGTGGAATAGCATTTTTACCAACTTACCCCATTTAGAATTTCCAGCTTTCCATGACATTGTATGAAATATCAAATGCTGTTAATACTTCTCCCGCACAACATAAGCCCTCATACAACTATAAAAAAATGTATTTGGGGGGCCCACCAAACGGATACAAGCTGAAGAGAAAGTTCATTCCAGCCTCCATATAAAACAATGGAATCCTTTATTGAGAAATAGTCATAAAATCTAGGTATGCCAAACACATAGTGCACAGAAAAACGCACCTCCTGTGATGCGTTTCGGATGTATATAACACCCTTAGTCATAGCAAGGTGGTGTGAATACTGGTGCTGCTTATATCAGAGGTTGGGGCGGAGCTGAGTTCAATTCATTAAAAGATATAATACATTTGTGACAACAGCTCACAGTGAATGACCCCCACTAACCTCAGATACAGCAGACACCACCAGAAGTATACATAGGAAAAACTAAAAAAATAAATAAATAAAACATGTGCACTAAAACAGGTCAAAATTAGGGACGAGCGAACCCATGGAAGACCCAAACTTGACCCGAACTTGTCCCCGAACCCGGACCCTATTGGGGACCTGAACTTCACGTTATTATTTTCTGTTATAACATGGTTATAACGGAAAATAAAAGCATTCTTAAGACAGAATGCTAAATAAAATGGCCATTGAGGGGTTAAAAAATAATAAAAAAAACTCACCTCATCCACTGATCGCGCAGCTGGTATCCTCTTCTTTCTGCAGGACCTGCAAAATGACCTGCGATGACATCACCGCGCTCACCACGTGTTATAATGGAAAATAATAAAATCACCAGAACACCGAACCCGAACTTCAGTGAAAACGTCTGGGTTCAGGTGCGGGTACCCTGAACTCGCAAAGTTCGGGTTCGCTCAACTCTAGTCAAAATCAATAATGTAATATAAAATGTTGTTTATGGTTTAGTCCATTGGGTACACAAGTATCCAGTTTGAATATCCATCTGGCTTCGGCATTTAATAGTCTGTGGTGTGCATCTCCACCTCTGGCTGGCAGAGTCAGCCAATACCTTGCACCTCCAAGTGTGAACTGTTACCTTCATGCACATGGAGAATATGATAGGAGACAGCAGATATATGTTTTAATGTTTTTTTGTTCTTATTTTCCACATTGCTACCATCTGATAAGTGTCTGCGGATTCTGATTTTCAGTGGTCCCGCTGTGCAGCCCACATACTGCAGGTTTTGCATGTGATAAGGTATATTACATTATTAGTATTACAGTTAATATACTGTTTAATGTTATGCTTGGTACCATTGGCTGAAGAAACAAAATCTTTAGATGTTTTAATCACACTACAGCATGTGTATTGGGTGTGTCCACATCTGAAGGAGCCATTATACTGTAACCCGGTGGGCTGAGCAGAACCACAAACAGACTGGGGGACATTATCTGTGCTAGAGATTTAGCTTGTTTTGGAATACATTGAGCGCCACCTTTGATGACTTCGGAGAAGCCAGAGTCAATGTTTAGCACCGATAAATATTTCTTCACAATACCACTGATTGCTTTAAATTCACAGCCGTATGGGGTTGAGAAATACATCGGTTTAGCAGTTTTACTGTCCTGTACAGTGACTGGTCTATTGGAATATAACAAATCCCTTCTATTTTTTGACTTTACTATGTCCTCTGCTCTGCTTAGCATCCATGAGGGAAAACCACGATTTCTCAGTCTGCTCCTAATGTGAACAGACTCCTGTTTAAAACCATCATCAGTAGAGCAGTTCCTTTTGGCACGAGTAAATTCACCAATCGGAACTGACTTGATCGTACTGAATGAGTGACAAGAATCTGCGTGCAATATAGTGTTGCACGCTGTACTTTTCCTGTGAATTGTGCTTATGAACTTTTGGGTCATCCAGTCTATTTGTAAACTTAAATCCAAAAAAGGGATATGTTCCTGATGATGGTAATGAGTAAAGCTAAGGTAAGGAGTGTTACTATTCAGGAAATGGATGAACTTCGGTATGGCCGCCACATCGCCACACCATACTGTATAAACAGCAGGTCATCGATGTAGCGGCAATACCAGAGTAGCCAGTGAGCAAAGAGGTTAGTGTCGCCAAAAAAATATGTACTTTCAAAATAACTCATAAAAATATTCGCTAAAGATGGTGACACTTTAGCACCCATGGATGCTCCTGAAATCTGCAGAAAAAAACTCCTTATTAAGAATAAAATAATTGTGTTTTAGGAGATACCAGATAGCAAAACACAAACAATCCTTCAAACCAGAACTATAGTCACTGTACATGGATAGGAACCACTGCAAAGCAATAATAGCAGACTCATGGGGTATAACAGTGTATAATGACACCACGTCAGCTAACAACCAAATATAGTTTTCTGTCCATGAGACCCAGGACATGAGAGGCTGTAGGAGGCTATCTGACAGCCTCTCATTGAGAGACCTGATTCTGGAAACTATGGGGCGGAGTGGAGGTGGAAAGATCAGCTTATGAATTTTAGGTAACAAATGCAGTTTAGGTAAAACAGGACAGTCACAGACTATGGACTATGCTTGCTTGGGGGTGAGAACCCCAGCATATGGATACATCTAAATAGTACCAGCAGATAGCAGCAAGTTGCTGCAAGATGATTGATTATGGGGTCCCTGTAGCAACTTTGAGAAGGCAGGTCTCTGGGAAAGGAGGATACTGGCTGTCCTGCCTCTGATCCTATAAGCTATCTCAGCCACATGAACGTGTCTATAATAATAAACTAGGGAGTTTCTTAAATATTCTACCCAAATTTTCATATGAACTTAGGCTGGTTGAGGTGTTGTACACTACCCATATATATGTGGTGCAGTAAGTCTACTGTGTTATGTGCCACTTGTGCAGGGGGTGGAAGACAAGGGGCCCACCGGGGGATTTAACTGTACCCCTGTGGTCCAGTCCGAGCTTGCCTACAAACAAAGGCCCTGATTTATTATACCTTCACTCCAGAATTCTGACATCAAAAAGTCGCAAATTTGCAACTTTTTACATTCACTTGCACAAAATGTTGCGACTTTTTTCATGTGTACACCACTCACTCCAGTTTTGTAATATGGCTTGAAAAGTTGGTGTGGTTAGCTATGTTAATTAGTTTCACTCCAGATTTATCATTGAGACTTTTTTAAAAGTCGCAAATAAGTCTCAATCTCACTCCAGGAGAAGGGTGGAGTAGGAAAACTGGAGTAGCATCTCTAGACAGAAGTGTTAGGTTTAAGGACAAGCCAAATTTAGCAAACAACATGCACCATTTGATACATGTGGCACAAAGTACTCCAACACAGAATCAAGCAAAACTGACTTCAAATATTCTCCTAATGATAAAGTCCCCCCAAAGTGTGTAAGAAGGTCAGAAACTTGAGGGTGTGGCTTATATCTTTTAAACGGCATAAGATGATGACTCACACAGACAGCATAGTTCCTTTTGAATAATGGTTTCCTCTACTTGAGCAAACAAGCATATGGTTTCAGTCTCTCATAGACGGCACAAACTTGACGGTTACTGACAAAATGGTATTGGTTACACAAACAGAAGTGTGAGGAATGGGGCTTGGTAGATACTAATAGTTTCTTGGTAAGGTTACTAAACAATGCATTGGAAATTGCTGACAGTAGCATGGCAGTCTTTATGCTCATTGGGCACTGGTCAATGTTGACAGGGAAGTATAGGTAATCCTTAGGTAATTGGCTGATGTAGCAAGAGAGCCACATGTGAATTCCATAGTTACCAGTACAGAACTTAAGTCCTAAAAGCAGTTGCCAGTTGAATAAGAGAAACTGTGCAATATATCTTATCAGATAAAAATGCATTTTCTCCCTCTAGCAGCATTCTAGCAGCATTCTCATAGACATCTGTAGGCTCATATTTCTCTATAAATAAGCTTTTTTTGTATTTTCTCTATCATCCCTCCTTTCTCCACAGTCTTCTATGGGCAGCCGGCAAATAATCTGATGCTTCAGTGAGCTGACAACTGTCTTGAACATGGACTTGGACATGGAAAATATTAGTTTAGGAAGGGAAGGGGAGAAATGATTTTTCTCTGATATGAATATAAGAAACTTTGTAATATATCTGATGTACTATTGATTTATGCAAAGCTTGTTGAAACGACAGTGACCATGTAAATTGTACCTAACCTTAATCTATATACTGTATCTTTGGTTTGCATTTCTCTCAGAGCTAGTCACTGTACAAGAAAGAAGATTCTGTTTTCAAACTTTGTGACACTGATTAAAAATCAGCCCCAGAATCAAGTACTGACCTGTACTGGTTTGAAAAAAGCATGTGGGCTGAGATAGAAACTGTCTATTTAGTTGATGCAGTCTCTTTGTCTTTCCTGTCTCTGCTAATACCTCCCCATCTCCACTGACTAGTATTGACATCTGTCATATGATCCTTCTGTGAGCTGCTCCATCTTCAGAAAGATTCAGGAAAAAAGAGCAGTAAGTGTATAGCAAGTGGCAGGGGGCATCTGATAACAGAGCTAGAACTAGACAGTTTTTATAGATATATTACAAAGTTTCCTATGGTCGCTTTTACTATTGATTTATACAAAGTTAAAAGTCAAAAGTTTGCAAGTGACTATTTGCGTTCTAGATTAGAATTTACGTCAATAGATTGTAAGATTGGTTTTTCAAGATTGTCCCCTCATAAACTCATGCTGATATTGTGTGAATATTTTTTATTGAGATCATCCTTTAAATACCCTTTAAAAATATTAACATAAAGGTCTATAAGGTCTGAAATTGTAATGCCTATAATCTCTGGCTAAGTATCTACTCTATTCGTACATGACAGAAATGATCACATTAGGCTCTGTTTACATTACTGATAATAGGGTCTGTGGTGTCCATCATTTTGACAGTAAAAATAGTACTGTGTGCAGCACTATTCTTCCTGTCAAAAATGACAGAATCTGCAACTGAGGCTCCAACACAGATGCGAGCATAGCTTTTGTTGTTGAAAAACTAATGTTTAAAGTAATAAGTAGAATCTTTCAATAGTTACAAGCTAAAATATAAGCATTATGAGCTGAAAAGTATCAACAATTAACTGTAGGTAATACAGAGAGGATGTTTTATTCTCTTTTCTATCCTGATTTATGTAAAATCTATTTGTTTCTCTTTTTAATTTTAAAGTACTAAGAGTAATACTGTTATAAAGCCATTTTAATTCACTGATACTCCGTATGTATAAATAAAGTAATATATCACCTGCAGTTATTATTACAACTTCTGTTTTCAGGACAAATTTCATTTTTATGTTGGCACTTAACCAAGAAGCCCTTCTTCCAAGAAAGTGATTATCATGAATTCCCTTGGCGTTCACAGCGTAAAGAAGCAATGATTTCAGCACATAAGAGAAAATCTGGCTTCATAATATTTACTATGCTGTCATAAACTAGGTAAGGTAGTTGTAGCTGCAGATATAATTCATCTCATATGATCAATCTATCTATCCATCTCATAACCAACTACAGATGAAGAGCTAAAATTGACTCTGATAACATATGTCACAGGGTTATCTCTACTACCATCAGGTTTGGTTCAGCTCCATCTGTATCTATCTAATATCTATCAATTATCTATCTAATCTAATATATCTACCTCATATCTATCTGTCTGTCCATCTACAGTATCTCATATATATCTAACATGATTCGACATTCACTGTACACACCAAATTTCTAAAATATGAGGTATCTGGCAAATATCAGAAATTCAGAAGATGTACAGAGCAGGACAACAGTTTCCAGATGATGGGAATTAATAGAAGACGCCACCCTATACAGTAGATATGTCTGCTACTGTATATCCAAACTGTGTCATTTATTAAATATTTTTGTGGAGTTTCATATGTGTTATCTGTGCATGCTCACTGACTTTTTCATGGTGGTGGTCATCTTAAAGATTTTTTTCTGCAAGTTTTGGTGACTGCCTCAAAGAGGTTTTATTGCATTAGCTAGTGTTCGCTGAGCTTTACATAAAATATGTGACTAAGAAAAACAATAATGTGCTTCTAGGAAAAAAAAAACAATATAGATTGTCAGCCTTAATATTTCAGTCTCCCAAATCATACCAAAAGTACCAGTTGCTTTCCCTTTCCACAGTTAGTTTGGAAAGGAAGGTGTTTTAGAATTTCGGCACAATGATCTAAACAGGAAGATCTGTGCTAAGGTCTTTCCAAGAATTCCTACTCCTGACCAGAATTTGTGCAGACATTTTGGAGCAAATCAAAGCAGATCCAAATTTTTCAGAAGTGATAACCTAGGATGAAATCTGAATCTTTCAGTAAGATCCTGAGACCAAACATCAGTCAATGCTTTGGAAAACCCCAAGAACTCCAAGGTTGAATGAAGTACATCAATGTCCAAATTGAAAGTGGATTTTTTTTTGTCAAGAACTTTAGAAGAATGGATTCACAGAAGATGACACAATGGATCAGAAATAATGCAAACAAGCACTTGGAAAGTTGAGAGCAAATGTTATATGAAAGAGGCCACTATTGGTCATATGAATTCATCCTGTATTCAATGATTACCTCAGTCAGCACTTTCCAGGAGGCACTTTTTGGATGAGAAAGGGAATGTTGTCGTAGAAAACACTTCCAACTCACCAGATCTACCTTCATATGACTTTGTTCATTTCCATAAAGTCAAAACTGTGCTCAAAAGGCTGCATATTGCATCACACACAGAGGTAAAGAAGAAAACGACTGCCTACAGCAATGTTTTGAGCAGTGGAATATAAGGATGCAGCAATGTGTCCAAGCAGAAAGGGGGTATGTTGAAGAAGAAAATAACTAAATGCAAAAATGTATCATTAAGATTCTGCCTATCTACAAACAAAGTGCAGCCTACAATAGGGGAACAACGAGAAGGTAAGCTAGATGCCTCTTTTTACCTGGGATTGTAGGCAAGACATTTCTGCTCCTGGCACTGTGGGAGCACTATGGCTTGTTCTGTTAAGATGCACGGGTCCTGGACACTTAGCTGTTCACATGATATCCAGTTGTATTACCCCCAGAATTCAGCTTTAATCTATTGTGGTGTCGGACTTGGGTACCTAGGGCCCACCAGTAGAATTGACTTTGGGAACATATTACAGTTGTGGCAGTTGCAAAAGAAATTTCAATCCCATGTGCTGCACATTGTTCATTTGAAAAATGGAGGACCACTTCTTCATGGGCCCAATGGGAAATTCACTAGCTCTTTGGTGGGTCAGTCCAAGCTTGATCTGTGGGCAAAGCCCCCATCAAGTGTTAAATATCTATACAGTTTCACCAGTGGGGAAGTATTACATAGTTTGCACTCAAATCAATGGACTGACCATGTAATGCACAGATGACCCAGATAGTTGATTTCTACTCACTATGCCTTAAGGATGGTATCACTAATGGTTTGTGGAGGCATTTTGCCATTTTTGCTGTATTTGTTCAATTTTCACTTTTTATTTCAACATCTTTGAGGCCAGATGTTACTGTAAAATTTATGTTTCATGTGGAGTCATTGCTGCGGCGGGGAAAATGATCATGCCCACGTCCAGGAGAAAATAAACAAGCCATAGACTGTAAGATGGACACATGAGAGCCAGCACGCAGGACCGGAGCATGGAGGAGCAAGTAAGTTTATTTTTTAAAGGCTACTATCTACGGTATGGTAAGTTCCAGCAGAGAATGCCGAGAATCGACCGAACACAAACAGCAGCATGCAGAGGTTTCTATCCAGCCAATTTTTTGCATTTTGGCCGGATTGCTTTTGGATCTCTGCCAGACAATATTATAGTTAATGGGGCCAGCGAGCATTACGGTGGCATTAGGGTACTTTCACACTAGCGTTTTTCTTTTCCGGCATAGAGTTCCGTCACAGGGGCTCTATACCGGAAAATAACTGATCAGGCATATCCCCATGCATTCTGAATGGAGAGTAATCCATTCAGGATGCATCAGGATGTTTTCAGTTCAGTCATTTTGACTGATCAGGCAAAAGAGAAAACCGTAGCATGCTACGATTCTATCTCCGGCGAAAAAAACGGAACACTTGCCTGAATGCCGGATCCGGCATTTTTTCCCATAGGGATGTATTAGGGCCGGCATTCAAATTGCCGGCATTCAAATTGCCGCATTGACGGATCCGGTATTCCGGTCTGCGCATGCTCAGACCTTTAAAAATGTGAAAAAAATTAAAAACGGATCCGTTTTGCCTGATGACACCGGAAAAACGGATCCGGTATTGCAATGCATTTTTCTGACTGATCAGGCATTTTTCTGACTGATCAGGATCCTGATCAGTCTGAAAAATGCCTGATCAGTCAGAAAAAATGACATGCGTTTGCATACAGTTTGCCTGATCAGGCAGGCAGTTCAGGCAACAGAACTGCCTGCCGGAATCAAACAACGCAAGTGTGAAAGTACCCTAAGGCAGTGCCCGATCGGGAGAACTCCGGCAGACTATTCTCTGCTGGAACAGTGTGCAGGAATTGCTTTTGTGGCAATATTAGATTATCCAGCTCACCTTTGTACGCATGTGAAATAGCATTATCTCATGAAGGGGAAAAAAAATTCTAACTGAAAAGTGCTGGACGTGTTTATTGTCTTGCAGGAATTGCTGCCGCAGATTTGAAACTAGCTTAAGTATGAATCTTTAAATTGTAAAAGTAAGGCTGCGGGCATTAGTTAAAAGTTAGGTATACCTAGACAACCACTTAACATCTACTTAACATCTACACTTAAGTAAAACACTGAATGTTATGGGAGTGAAAGGAACGTTCTAAGAGTACAATATTGATGACTTATCCTCAATGTAGGCCGTCAATCCTGGTACTACCGCTTATCATCTGTTTCAAGAGGCCTCCTGGCAGCATGCCAATCACAGAGCTGTCCATTGAATGTGACAGTTGATCGTGGGGGTGCCGGATATTGGACCCCCACAGATCTGATATTGATGATCTATCCTGAGCATAGGTCATTAAAATTATACTCCCAGAAAACCCATTTATTGTTTAAATTAAAGATATTGTGATTTTCTTGTCCATCAAGCTAGTAACTATATAGTGTATTATGTTACATATGATTGATATTATTTCCCATGAGTTGATATGGGGCAGTTGTCAGCTAATTATACACATTTGCATGAAAAACTTTTTGGTTTTTGTTCTTACTAATAGCATTGCAATCTGATTGCAATCTGAATAAAAATGATAGACAAACACAAATAATGGTGCCGTTCATGTATTTTTTTTTGAGCACATTGAGTAAACATTCACAGAGGAGGGAGAAAAAGTAAGTATACCTTTGTTTTAATAATTTTGCCAAAAGCTTGGCAAATAGCTTCTCCAGAAATTGGCAAAAGGTGTTTTAATTAAAAAGATTAGATTAGAAGTGTGTGAATCAGGTATTTGGCCCATTAAATGAAGGCACATAGCACCTGGTTGCTGACAAATCTATTCTTGTGAAGAAAGATTAGTTAAGTGAACCAAATTATCTACAAATGGAAAAAAAAAACTGACTCTTTCTACCAAGGAGAGAGTATCCTATTAAGATCACTCCAAGATCAAAAGGGGCAATCCTGAGAAAGAACAGTAAAAGACAGCTAGAAGACTCTAAAAACTGCAAAACCTCTCTTCATGTGTCCATGATTAGAAAAATGCTGAAGAAGAATGGTATTCATGGAAGGAAAACATAAAATAAGCTGTTGTCCAATAAAGCACAACAGGGAATTATTTTCAATAGACTCGAGGATACCTGTCCTTACAAGGTATAGTCTCTGATCTCATCGTTGAAGCTCCCTGTGGGTTTCCAGCAATCTTTCCCTTTGTACGCCACTATCTGTACCATGAGGGGGCTGCAGCTCTGTACTTCTAGAGGGGTATGCTCATCAAGATGCGGCAACTGCCTGCCGCTCATAACAAACATATTGTCATATGTCCTCTAAGCGATTAATATAATATAAAAAAATGTAAAATAGTTATGAAGAAAAATCCCATTAACATGAATAAAATATAATCAAGGTTGTAAGCATCGGTAAACAGAATATGTAACTTAACACAGCAAACATGGAACATGTAAAAGAGAATGGCACACCACTGCAGTATAATTTCTGGTTTCTTAATTCTTTGAAAACTCATTGTAAATTAGAGCAAGTTAAAACCAAAAACTCTGAAGAGCCAATACTAGGGACACGCACATTTCCTGGTGGTCTGCCAATTTTAGCAAGACCTTGCAAGATCTGACATTAACTAGTTATCAGGATTAGCACAGCTTTTCACTTCTGTCATTCCACCAGTACAAAACACCTTGTGCATTAAAGGGATCTGAAAAGCTAAGCAAAACATTTCCACCTGGATCAATAGAAGTCAACATAACATCATCATCAGATTACCATAGCATTCCCAGATTACAGCCTCAATCAATAACTCATAAGCAAACAAGTCAAGTCTATGGACACTTTTGAGGGGGAGTTTTTAATTGAATTGCACTGATATTGGTGATTAAAAAAAACACTTTTAAATCTGTCTTTTTTTTATTATAATTTTTTACTCTGCAGTTTAAAGGTTTCATATACACTGTGGGCTGCTCTGTTCCATTCAGTGCTGAATCCGTCAGATGAGTTGTCTGATGAGTCACTCTGTAGCCCCTCTCTCTACTCGACTAAGTGCTCATAAACGCTCATTTCAGTTGAATTCTTATCAAAATAAGCGCTCAGGGAAGCAGTGATAGCTTGTTTGACAAACTTGTGCTTAATGGGACAGAACAGCTTGCAATGTGTGTGATATCTGTGCGATACTTGCAAGAACACTTTAGCACTATGTACTGTGATCTAAAAAATGACAATAATTAGATACAATAACCTGCAAAAGCTCCTCTGGCTCCAAAAACCATTGATTTATCTATTTGTTTATGGACATTGGCAAAAAGTTTCCTATTTTTACAGGCTATACAGGAATTTGTTCTTATAATGCATATACCAAGGAATTTTAGACAATTTGTTTTATTCCACCTGAGACATGAAATATTTTACTTACCGTTTTTTTTCTGGCGTATAAGATGACTTTCTAACACTAGAAATTATTTTCAAAAGTCGGGGGTCGTCTTATACGCCGGCTATAAGGCAGCAAAGGGGAGAAGGAAGCCGTCCCTCCCTCTTACCTGTGCTGCCACGCCCCGAATCCTGGATCCCAGCGCCGCCCCTCTCTTAATTTATTCGCTGTAGGGCTGCAAGTTAAGTCCCTGATACATCGCTGGCTGCAATGCTTCACAGCGCAGCGATGTATTAGCCGGGAGTGGGAGGGGCTGGAGGCGGCAACTAGCGGCGGGGCCGGTGCAGTCACTGTACTCTTACACCGGCCCTGCCGCTCACAGCAGTATAATATCTAAAGACTATTCCTTAACCGGCAGTAACTTGAACTTTAAATCAGCGCTATGATCTTTATTACCTTACAATGAAGCTACGGTAACAGGCAGAGCGGGCGGCGGCGTAACGTCACTCACTCATGTGACGCGCCTGCTCCGCCCACTTTATGAATGAAGCAGGCAGAGCAGGCGCGTCAGTGAGTGACGTTACGTCAGTGATGTCAGTGAGTGAGTGAGTGATGTTACGCCGCCGTCCGCTTTGCCTGTTACCGGAGCAATAATGTAACGTAATAAAGATCATAGCGCTGATTTAAAGTTCAAGTTACTGCTGGTTAAGGAATAGTCTTTAGATATTATACTGCAATGAGCGGCGGGGACGGGGTATTGGGGGACACTGTTATGAGGGAGATCTGTGGATGACACATATAGCATAAGATGCTATATAGTGTCATCCATAGATCCCCCAATAGCAGTGTCATCCTCAGATTCCCCTCCCCATAGCAGTGTCACCCACAGATCCCCCTCCCTATAACAGTGCCATCCACTGATCCCCCTCCCCATAACAGTGCCATCCACAGATCCCCCCTCCCATAAGTGAACTTGGACTATCATGGGCTATCACGGATTTCCAGACTAAAAGAGCTTAACAGACCTTCAGCACAAAGTAAACTGACAAATAGTTTAAATTGCCCCTTAACTTAAAGAGAAGCTGTCACCACAAAATGCAGTACAATCTACAGGCAGCATGTTATAGAGCAGGAGGAGTTGAGCAGATTGATGTATAGTTTTGTGGAAGACAATTCAGTAAAACTTGTAACTTATTAGTTTACATTTCTCCTCTTTCTGACTTCAGCTGTACATGGGGAGGTGTTATCAGTGATTGATAGCATTCTCTGTGTAAGTGTATATATATAGGTAACTGTCAGTCACTGGTAGGTGTATATGGGGGATGTGTTATCAGTGATTGATAGCATTATCTGTGTAAGTGTGTATATATAGATAGCTGTCAGTCACTGATAGCTGTACACAGGGGAGGTGTTATCAGTGATTGATAGCATTCTCTGTGTAAGTGTTTATACATAGCTGTCAGTCACTGATAGTTGTACACAGGGGTGGTGTTATCAGTGATTGATAGCATTCTCTGTGTAAGTGTGTATACAGAGATAGCTGTCAGTAACTAATAGTTGTACACAGGGAAGCTATCAGTGATTGATAGTATTCTCTGTGTAAGTGTGTATACATAGAAAGCTGTCAGTCACTGATAGTTGTACACAGGGGAGGTGTTATTAGTGATTGATAGCATTCTCTATGTAAATGTGTATACATAGATAGCTGTCAGTCACTGATAGTTGTACAGAGGGAAGATGTTATCAGTTATTGATAGCATTCTCTGTGTAAGTGTGTATACATAGATAGCTGTCAATCACTGATAGATGCACACGGGGAGCTGTTATCAGTGACTGATATCATTCTCTGTGGGAGTTTGTATATATTGATAGCTGTCAGTCATTGATAACTCATTTCCTTGTGTACATTTGAACTTAGAATGAGCAGAGATTTAAATGAATAATGTAAAATATGAAACTATTATACTGTATAATATAAAAGATTTTTTACAATATTAATCTTTATATAAATAATAGTTTTGCTGATTTGTTTCCCACAAAACTATATATCAATCTGCTCAGCTCTTTCTGCTGTATAACATGCTGCCTGCATTGAATTTTTGGTGACAGATCCAAAGACTTCACCTGTGAGATATTTTTACATGAATCTTTCACATATTAAAAGGTTATGTCATCATTTTTCCCTCTCCCCATACTCATCACTAGAGAGTTCAAGTAAGAAACCTACTACATTGCAATGTTAAATTAAGATGATTTCCATCTACAATATAATTCCTTTTTTGTGTAAAAAATCAGTCTTTGATGAGTTTTCAAGTAAATATATACTGTATGCTTGAACTATATCTTATTACTAACAGCTGAATTTGTAGCAGGGGCCATGTGCTGAAGGGCATGGCCTCCATTATCAGCCAAATTTTACTGACAGCACTCTGCCATCAACATAAATTTGTGCAGGCTGGTCAGAAACAGCATACGTAAATGACAGAGTCCGTGGAAAGAATTCCAATTGTGCACTGATTGACTTATTGTAGCAAAATCCGCAATGCTTTGAACTTAAACATATCACATCATAATAGATAAGGACTGCAATCTTTGCTCAAATATGGAATGAGAAATTTTCATAATATGAGTACTAAGAAAATGTAATTTAGGGATAAAAAGATTTTCATGTCACATTATAAATGGCTGGCCTAATTTTAAATCAAATAAATATTATGTTATGAATGACATCTATTTAAATTATTCCAAGTAGGGATTAAAATTTCTTTAAAAAAAAAAACTAGATGCTTCCAAGTCAAGTTCAGAAAATGCCATCTGAATTATCACTCACAAACAGCCATAGGGATCAAAAATGATTAATACAAAGACAGACATTTATAAGTAGTGTGCTAGGATGCATGAATGTACAAGTCTTCAAAAGTGGTACAAATTTCACCAGATTTATCAGAATGGTCCAGGTGATAAATTTAGGACTTGGCATGTAAGGCATTTTTTTCGTACACCACCAAAGCGGGCACACATTAACATCAACATACATCAATATAGAAAATCCAGTTTTTCTCGAAACTTTTCAAACCTGCTGGGCAAAGATGCGTAAATTGATTCATAAGCATCAATTAGTTGTCCCATAAAGCAGAGTTCTACACCTGCCATGGGGTGTCACCATGGCTGTGGACGCTCCACGTGTCATTTGATTGACAGGTCTGGATATCTCGGATCGCCCTGACAATCTTGCACCTTTGCCGCTGCTCCGAGCAATGGTGCAAGTGCAGAGGCTCTGTTTCTGCTTCCGGAATAGCGACAGTTCATGCGCCTCTACCAAGATGTCACTGCTCCAGTAGCAGAATCAGAACCTCTGCACTTGCGCTGCTATATATGGAGTAGAGGCACAGGTAGAAGATTGTCAGGGCTCTACCCTACATGATCTATAATCCCTAGTCTCTTTTGAGATACAGGAAATGACCACTCACTAGCCAATCAGTAGCTGAGGTGAATCACTACTGTAGCCAGTCATTGGATGAGTGGTTATTTCCTGTGTGTTGAAAGACACCAGGAAATAGAGGCCAGCATGGGAAAGTGTCGGGACATATTTTATTATTTTACACCATTCTCTGTCTTTTTTGATAAATAAAACAGACAACCGCACTAAAGGGGTATTCCTATCTGAGACAGTGGGGGGAATATCGCAAGGATATGCCCCCATTGTCTTATAGGTGCAGATTCCACCGCAACTATATCAGGAACGGAGCCCTGCAAAGTGGTGGCTGGAAGACTCCGCTCTCCCCATAAAAGTGAATGGTAGCGCACTGCGCATGACCGGCCACCAGTTCCATTCACTTCTATGGCCTGACGGAAATAGCCGAGTAATAGTATTTCTGGCAGCCCCATAGAAAATGAATGGAGGGTGGCTGCGCATGCGAAGTGCACACTCCACCACTTTCAGGGCTCCATTCTCGATATAGGTGCGGGTCGCAGCTGTGGAACCCACACCTATGAGACAATGGGGGCATATCCTAGCGATATGCCACTATTGTCTGAGATGAAACAACCCCTTTAACATTAGTTTTAATAGAGTGCCTATGGAATCCTATCAGACTTACCAGTATTTCTGCTGGCAAGAACTGTGTAATCCTTACCTTCAAATGTACCATAATGTGAGAATTTGTTGGTATCAGTGAAAATAGATCCTGAATAGCTGTGAGCGCTCCATTGTAAATGAAAGGCAAGATGTTATTGTGAACAAAGTCTAAAGAGATGCTATAGATGTATCAAGAAGGCAGATGTAATAAAGTGGGCATCATTTTCAACGTCTTCACTGGGGTAATTTTTGTAGAATCACTGTCTAAGTGTACACAAATATTAATATCTTGTACAATAAATGAGGTATAATAATGCTCAGTAATACAACACATTTAATTACTTTTGGAATGTCATTGTGTTTCTCATTTAAATCCAACAAGTGATGCTCTTCTTCTAAAGTACAAAATTAATTTCCCTGGTCTTTCTTAACAAGACTGTGTTAATAATTTTAGAGAATGCTCCCACACTAAAGTACTGGGTAAATTAATGGGATTTCTAAATGAATTTAACATATGCTTAATCCTCGGTGACCTATCTACTTGTATTGAGGAGGACCAATATGAAATCATCCTCAGTTCTTATGCAGATTTGCAAGTCTTGTAATATATAATTACATGCCAATGATACTCCAAGGCCATACATTTAGAATTAGTCAGGATTTCCACTGATGTAGATATTACATGAATTGGTATTTTGTAATCTACAAATCTGTCAGTTTTTAACATGGCAATGATGGAAGACACAACCACTTAATGTTAGTGCTGCATCAAATTCAAAGCCACAGTAAAAATACAATCAATAGTAAGCACAAAATTGACCATTTGAAATTGAAAAGAGCTTCTGCAGCAGCTAATGTGTGTATTATAAGGAGTAATGTACCAAACTAAAAATTATTGAGAATCATCTTAGAGTTCTACTACCTATATATATGTGATCAGCCTGTGTCATTGGTTACATTATCATAAGTGGCCGAAGAAGGAACATTCACCTGTATATACTATATTGTATACTTCATATAAAGACTTAATCTCTTTTAGTTAAAAGATACTGAAAATCTACCAAAAACAGCACATTTTTACCATTTTTATTTCTCTGCATGCTATATTAATAAAAATTCTCTTACAGTTGCATGCAATGATTACTTTACAGCTGTATTTGATTAATTACTTGCCATTGGCCGGTTTAATGAGCCAGATTCAGTGATTAATTGGAAAAACTGAGTTGGTTTTGGGTAATTTCTACATTTAGTTTTTTTGCTTTACTTCCTGATCATATAATTATACAATATCTCTAGTGTCAATGATGGAAAAAAAGTTTAAATATTAAACAGACTTTAAAGAAAACAAGTTTAATTATAGGAATGGCAAGTAACGTATTCCATGTAACTAGGGTAAAGCAATAAATAAAAAACACAGTGCCAACCTTATCACTGGCAAACTAATATTTAAGTTGAATCTCTTTTAATAATTGTTAATTATTGTATTCCATGTCATTAGTAATAATTGTTATTTCTAATTGCATATCTCAATCCTGCAACCACAACAATACAATGAATGGAAGAAAATGTAACTCGCATGATATAATTATTTTTCAGGCACATACAAAAGCATAGAATGTGAGTGTCACGCCCTGCCCTGTGGGTGTTCTGAGGAGATCTGTCATAGTTGCTGCACGTGACTCGATCTGACAGTTTGTTTCGTTGTGGGTTTGAACAGAATCACACCTCCTCCCAGGTGTTGTTCTTTAGGTAATTGGGGAGGCTATTTATTCCTCCCTCTCCCTATAGTCTTTGCGGGTTATAGTTCTACCTTGTGTGAGCTCTGGAAGTTTGGTGGATCGTCTACTCCAACACATCTCTAGATAAGTCCTTTTCCCTTTTGTGTCTGTTTTTACTAGGTCTCTAGGGTGACGCTTGCCCCTTCAGTTGTTGAAGGAGCTGGGTGCCTCTTTCCCTCTTCCCTACAGCTGAGGGTTTGGTTCAGTGTGTTATAGCCTTAGGAACGTGGGCATGTGCCTATCTACCATTGAGATATGCACATGGGCATAGCAGCTTAGGGAAAGTGTTTTAGGGATTGCTAGGAGGTGACCCCCTTTGTTCCCTAGCATTTGGGGCCTAGTCAGTTGTTTTCTTTGCTTTGCCGTGTTCTGTTTCCTTCCCTTATCTTACCTACCATGACAGTGAGCTCTTCCTGTTCACAGTCTAATTGCATTATTATAAAGAAAGCATGGGTGTCTATAGCCATACGTTAATTGCATAAGCTAGTACAGTATAGAAATGACAGATTGAGCAGCTGAGATGAATGTCTTACAAAGCTAAAAAAATAAAAAATAAATCATCTCTGCACTGGACTAATAAATACCTGGATAACCACAGCAAATAGCACCCTGAGTCATACGTGTATGTTCACTTTCAATTAAAGCTTAGTTGCCTCTATGTCAGGGTCTTTCATATGTATCAAAAGGAGATAAAAGTGTTTAGCAAACCATATGCATGGTTAAGGTGGCCATCTATAATTCCTGTCTAAATGGAATGTGGATACAAATGCAGGTCAGCAATCATTTAGTGGCTTCTACTAGTGTTGAGCGAAGCGAGTTTTGGATTATAGATCCAAAGTTGCTTCGGTCAAAACTTAATTTGAATGCTGTATGGTAACCAGTTTCCGTACAGCATTCAAATGTATGGGCTCCGCCAAGGTGAAATTCATTATCTTCAAATTTTCACGAGACTTCGGTGAAAAACTTCTGATTTTTCAATTTGAAAACAAGTTTAAAACTGGCATCCGAAGCCGACTTCGGATCGCAGTTTTAAAATTCCTCTCAAGTGGAATAATAGATGTACAAAGTTCTTCAACGAAGTCTCGCGCGACTTTGGAGATAACAAATTTCACCTCGGTGGAGCCCAGGATCTCCGTACAGCATTCAAATGAAGTTTTGACTCAATCGACTTCGGATCTATAATCCAAAGCTCGCTTTGCTCAAAACAAGTTTCTACACAATACCAGCCAATGTGGTAAATGAGTCACCTCTGTATCCCACTTACTGCAAGTAACACCATCATCAAACTCACTATAACACAGTTTTCTAGTAAGCCGAAAGCCATCTGGGCTGTCAAATTCTAAGATCCATCTTAGGGATTCCTGAATTTTTTCTTACTAATGACCTAGTCTCTGGATAGGTTATTGGTATCTGATCGGTGGGGGTCCGACACCTGAGACCCCCACCGATCAGTTGCTTTGAGTGCCACTACCTTCTTGCTGCTTACCAAGCACAGCACCGTGCATTGTATATCAGCTGTGCTTGGTATCGCAGCTCAGCCCAATTCAGTTGAATGGGGTTGAGCTGCTCCTAGGCCACGTGAATGATGACCATGACATCACTGGCTTAGGAAAAGCAGGAGTGTCACTGCCTTCTCAAACAGCTGATCGGCCAGAGTTCTGGCTGTCGGAACCTCACCAATCAGACAGTGATAACCTATTCTGAGGATAGGTCATCAGTAAAAAAAATCTCGAAAAATCTCTTTAAGTCTTGCCGTAAATGCCTGCTAGGTCTGGATCCCACCTCTGAAAATTTGACTTTGGGATATTTGGGAAAGCAGCGACCATACGCCACTTAATCTTTGTTTTTAGTTCTCCACTGGCAATCTTACATTTAAAACACCTAATTGAAAACTATATTTGGACTTTGCTTTATGAGAAATGTATATAATAATCTAAAACAAAATCTGTGGGTTCCTTGGGTATACCCTTATACCCTTGATTCCTTATACCAGGCATGCTCAACCTGCGGCCCTCCAGCTGTTGCAAAACTACAACTCCCAGCATGCCCAAACAGCCTACAGCTATCAGCCTACAGCAGGGCATTGTGGGAGTTGTAATTTTACAACAGCTGGAGGGACGCAGGTTGAGCATGCCTGCCTTATACTGAATGATATGAATATATTGCTTAGCTCAACTGCCAGTTTAAGGGAATCCAGTTAAATAGGTGTAAATATAAAAAAAAATATACAACCAGAAGAGTTTATTGTACTTGGTTTGGACTAGACATTTCAGTCGCAGTAAATAAAATATAAGAATGACGGCTGACTTCCCTGTAGTGCTAAAATGCTGAGATTTAGCTACTGTTGACACTAATTTGTTTAGCTACACATGAGAGCTGTCTCAGGTCTGCAGGTTAACCATCCAGTTCTAGGAAAGATTTAGATCATCCTTTGGTCACAATTACATGGTCAATATTTAGCACTATAATTAATCAAGTCATCCTCAACATTTAGTTAATTGCCAGAGACGCTTAAAGAAATTACTCACAGTTACGGGAATAATACAAATACTTGGCAATATATAGATTGAGCGATTGACTAGTTAATTTACAAAGCCTGGAGTGAATCCAAATGAAAAGGAGCTATGCAGGAAGCATTTATACATTTATTTCCTGCTACTTCATCAAATTCTGCATGTGTGATTCCAGTCATAGACAGATATGAAGATGTTAGATATTTCATAACTCAAAAGGAAGCCTGGTTAATTTAGGGAGGAGTTTTTGATTGGTTTGATTTCCTTTAAAGCTTCACAGTTTCTGTGCCTCTTTAGCAGGTATATCGGAAGCTCTGTATATTTGCTTCCAGATGTTTTGTATTACAGTCCAGTCTATTGGTATTGTATCAAAGTATCATGGAATCTATGGTTCTACTGCTGCCGGCATAGTAGTTGTGTTTGTTGTGGATTCGGTTTTCTGTTTGGCTTTGATTTGACTTTATTGTCTTGCCAGGTCATATTGCAGAGCAGGGTCTGTTCTGCTGCATCTTTATTTCTGCTAACTGTGACTCACCACTCTCTACCAGAATCCAATTACTATTACCCCTCTGCTCCCTGTTGGACTTTTCCTTCATCCATTACCACCTACCATCATTTAATTACTGTCACTTTGTTATGCAATTCGATTGCACTTTAAGTTCTGGAGACATCTGAGCAGACACTGTTAATACTTGGGAAAGGCGAATGCTACAGGACAAGACCAGTTCATCAGTCTTCTGAACAACATAAAGTTACAGATATAAATTAGATGGATGGTTATGAAGAGGTCGCCTTGTGGTTGGCAGATGTGCCAACACATTGTGATCAAATGGTGCGCAAACAACCTCACATTTCTATGTACAGTAAGTAGCAGAACATAGAATTACAACATAGAATAATGCATATATACTATGTTTGCATATATTTCCGTGCAAAAAAAAACAAACTGTGTGCAGCTGCATTTAATGCCTGTATCAGCCAGTTGTTTGAAGATCCAGTTCTAACAGTTTTTTGGGGGATATACAGTACAGACCAAAAGTTTGGACACACCTTCTCATTCAAAGAGTTTTCTTTATTTTCATGACTATGAAGGCATCAAAACTATGAATTAACACATGTGGAATTATATACATAACAAACAAGTGTGAAACAACTGAAAATATTTCATATTCTAGGTTCTTCAAAGTAGTCACCTTTTGCTTTGATTACTGCTTTGCACACTCTTGGCATTCTCTTGATGAGCTTCAAGAGGTAGTCCCCTGAAATGGTCTTCCAACAGTCTTGAAGGAGTTCCCAGAGATGCTTAGCACTTGTTGGCCCTTTTGCCTTCACCCAGCTCACCCCAAAACATCTCGATTGGGTTCAGGTCCAGTGACTGTGGAGGCCAGGTCATCTGGCGCAGCACCCCATCACTCTCCTTCATGGTCAAATAGCCCTTACTTTCAAAGTTTTCCCAATTTTTCGGCTGACTGACTGACCTTCATTTCTTAAAGTAATGATGGCCACTCGTTTTTCTTTACTTAGCTGCTTTTTTCTTGCCATAATACAAATTCTAACAGTCTATTCAGTAGGACTATCAGCTGTGTATCCACCTGACTTCTCCTCAACGCAACTGATGGTCCCAACCCCATTTATAAGGCAAGAAATCCCACTTATTAAACCTGACAAGGCACACCTGTGAAGTGAAAACCATTTCAGGGGACTACCTCTTGAAGCTCATCAAGAGAATGCCAAGAGTGTGCAAAGCAGTAATCAAAGCAAAAGGTGGCTACTTTGAAGAACCTAGAATATGACATATTTTCAGTTGTTTCACACTTGCTTGTTATGTATATAATTCCACATGTGTTAATTCATAGTTTTGATGCCTTCAGTGTGAATCTACAATTTTCATAGTCATGAAAATAAAGAAAACTCTTTGAATGAGAAGGTGTGTCCAAACTTTTAGTCTGTACTGTATATGAAGATAGATAGAGATAGATAGATAGATAGACAAACAGATAGATGATAGATACAGTTGTGTTCAAAATTATTCAACCCCCAATGTTGTAAAGAGTTTTAGGGAATTTAGTGTACATTTGTAATTGTGTTCAGAATGAAATCTTACAAGGACCTTTTAAAGAACCAAATGCAACTAAAATTACATCAATTGTTTTTGTAATACAGTATTAAATGTTTTTTTTGTGTTTTCTTCATTGACACAATTATTCAACCCCTTAAAGACTACCACTCTTAAGAACAGAGGTTCATTCAAGTGTTTTCCATCAGGTATTAAAAACACCTGTGGATGTCAAGGAGCAGCAATCAAGCATAATAAGCACCAATTAGAGAGATGTAAAAGGACTGTGATACTCAGCTCCTTCTAGACATTTACTGGTGTGTTTACAAACATGGTGAAGTCAAGAGAATGGTCCAGGAAGACAAGAGAAGAGGTGATTTCTCTTCACAGGAAGGGCAATGGCTATAAGAAGATTGCAAAGATGTTAAACATACCAAGAGACACCATAGGAAGCATCATTCGCAAATTCAAGGCAAAGGGCACTGTTGAAACGCTACCTGGTCGTGGCAGAAAGAAGATGCTGACTTCGACTGCTGTGCGCTACCTGAAGCGCAAAGTGGAGAAAAGTCCCCGTGTGACTGCTGAGGAACTGAAAAAAGATTTGTCAGATGTGGGTACTGAAGTTTCAGCTCAGACAATAAGGCGCACACTGCGTGATGAAGGCCTCCATGCCAGAACTCCCAGGCGCCACCCCCTTGCTGTCTCCAAAGAATAAGAAGAGCTGACTGCAGTATGCCAAAAGTCATGTGGACAAACCACAAAAGTGTTCTGTGGACTGATGAAACAAAATTAGAACTGTTTGGGCCCATGGATCAACGCTATGTTTGGAGGAGGAAGAACAAGGCCTATGAAGAAAAGAACACCTTGCCTACTGTGAAGCATGGCGGAGGGTCAATCATGCTTTGGGGCTGTTTTGCTTCTACAGGTACAGGGAAGCTTCAGCGTGTGCTAGGTACCATGAATTCTCTTCAGTACCAGGAGATATTGGATGAAAATGTGATGCAGTCCGTCACAAACCTGAGGCTTGGGAGACGTTGGACCTTTCAACAGGACAATGATTTCAAGCATACCTCCAAGTCCACTAGAGCATGGCTGCAGATTAAAGGCTGGAACATTTTGAAGTGGCCATAGCAGTCACCAGACTTAAATCCGATTGAGAACCTCTGGTGGGACTTAAAGAAAGCAGTTGCAGCGCGCAAGCCTAAAAATGTGACTGAACTGGAGGCTTTTGCCCATGAAGAATGGGCGAAGATACCCGTAGATTGCTGCAAGACACTTGTGTCAAGCTATGCTTCACGTTTAAAAGCTGTTATAACTGGAAAAGGATGTTGTACTAAGTACTAAGATTGAATGTCACTTGGGGGTTGAATAAAACTGATAATGATGTGAGCACAGAAAAGACATTTGTGGTTATTTCATTATAAATGTTATGTTATATTTGTCTGACTTACAAGTGCCTCTTTGATTTAATTGTAAACAAGATGACTGAAATGATCAAAATCAATGTCAAACTGGCCAAAACACTTAATTTCCGTGGGGGTTGAATAATTTTGAACACAACTGTATGAGATAAATAGGTGTAACGATAAATAATATCCTTCACAAAAATATATCCTTCATAAAAATATCCTTCACTGACGCTATGATGCTCAGCATTTTCCTAGTTGATGTAATAAGGTTAATTAAAGTT
This sequence comes from Bufo bufo, assembly GCF_905171765.1. Classification (NCBI taxonomy): domain Eukaryota; kingdom Metazoa; phylum Chordata; class Amphibia; order Anura; family Bufonidae; genus Bufo; species Bufo bufo. The sequence goes on along the minus strand of NC_053390.1, from coordinate 408,857,760 downwards.
TTTATAATGCCTATCACATAATAATTGCAGTCATATTCTCTAGCTCATATGAAGTAAAATAGCATTTCATACACATTATTGAACAATGACTGCTAACTCACCAGTAGTACTAGAGAATATACACTGCGTGCAGAATTATTAGGCAAATGAGTATTTTGACCACATCATCCTCCTTATGCATGTTGTCTTACTCCAAGCTGTATAGGCTCGAAAGCCTACTACCAATTAAGCATATTAGGTGATGTGCATCTCTGTAATGAGAAGGGGTGTGGTCTAATGACATCAACACCCTATATTAGGTGTGCATAATTATTAGGCAACTTCCTTTCCTTTGGCAAAATGGGTCAAAAGAAGGACTTGACAGGCTCAGAAAAGTCAAAAATAGTGAGATATCTTGCAGAGGGATGCAGCACTCTTAAAATTGCAAAGCTTCTGAAGCGTGATCATCGAACAATCAAGCGTTTCATTCAAAATAGTCAACAGGGTCGCAAGAAGCGTGTGGAAAAACCAAGGCGCAAAATAACTGCCCATGAACTGAGAAAAGTCAAGCGTGCAGCTGCCAAGATGCCACTTGCCACCAGTTTGGCCATATTTCAGAGCTGCAACATCACTGGAGTGCCCAAAAGCACAAGGTGTGCAATACTCAGAGACATGGCCAAGGTAAGAAAGGCTGAAAGACGACCACCACTGAACAAGACACACAAGCTGAAACGTCAAGACTGGGCCAAGAAATATCTCAAGACTGATTTTTCTAAGGTTTTATGGACTGATGAAATGAGAGTGAGTCTTGATGGGCCAGGTGGATGGGCCCGTGGCTGGATTGGTAAAGGGCAGAGAGCTCCAGTCCGACTCAGACGCCAGCAAGGTGGAGGTGGAGTACTGGTTTGGGCTGGTATCATCAAAGATGAGCTTGTGGGGCCTTTTCGGGTTGAGGATGGAGTCAAGCTCAACTCCAGTCCTACTGCCAGTTTCTGGAAGACACCTTCTTCAAGCAGTGGTACAGGAAGAAGTCTGCATCCTTCAAGAATAACATGATTTTCATGCAGGACAATGCTCCATCACACGCGTCCAAGTACTCCACAGCGTGTCTGGCAAGAAAGGGTATAAAAGAAGAAAATCTAATGACATGGCCTCATTGTTCACCTGATCTGAACCCAATTGAGAACCTGTGGTCCATCATCAAATGTGAGATTTACAAGGAGGGAAAACAGTACACCTCTCTGAACAGTGTCTGGGAGGCTGTGGTTGCTGCTGCACGCAATGTTGATGGTGAACAGATCAAAACACTGACAGAATCCATGGATGGCAGGCTTTTGAGTGTCCTTGCAAAGAAAGGTGGCTATATTGGTCACTGATTTGTTTTTGTTTTGTTTTTGAATGTCAGAAATGTATATTTGTGAATGTTGAGATGTTATATTGGTTTCACTGGTAAAAATAAATAATTGAAATGGGTATATATTTGTTTTTTGTTAAGTTGCCTAATAATCATGCACAGTAATAGTCACCTGCACACACAGATATCCCCCTAAAATAGCTAAAACTAAAAACAAACTAAAAACTACTTCCAAAAATATTCAGCTTTGATATTAATGAGTTTTTTGGGTTCATTGAGAACATGGTTGTTGTTCAATAATAAAATTAATCCTCAAAAATACAACTTGCCTAATAATTCTGCACTCCCTGTAATATAATTTCCAATTAAAGATAACAAATAAAGATCCTCCACCAGCTTGATTTGTGTGTACAGAGAATGGTAAAAGTTCTTAAGAACAACTAATCTTGTAATTTAATTATACTAAGGTACTACTTCAAAAAGTAAAGTGCTTATTGTAATTAAATCAATGTTTAATCAATATTCATTTTGCCAGCATGAATTGACTAAATATTCTTCTATCTGTGTCTAGCTTGGTAATAAAGTACATTCTGCTAAATGTTACACCTTTACAGTAAAAAAATAAATAAAATAAGAACTGCTGCATTAAAATGCATAATTAAATAGTAGGCAAAAAACAGTGAAGGTGAACGTTTTCTACTCTCCCTAACCTCTAGGGACCGATTTATGTCATACATCTAACCTAAAAGTGAACTTGAAAAACTTAAGCAGCAAAATAATATTAAGGACTATTCACTATATTTTCTAAATGTTAGTATATTTCAGATTTGTGATTTTTGCTACAGAAATAATGAAAAAAAAGGAAACACTAAAAAAATATAATAAAACTATAAAAAGTAAAAATGATACAAAATTAAATAAGCATATATTTAATTTCATATAATACAGTGTCATTAACTTTTCAAAAAACTTTTGATATGTCATAGAGCCAAACGGTGGGGGTCTGCATTCCTATTAAGCTTGTTAAGAACTTTACTACGGCTTGGAGCCCTCTGAAGACCCCAGGCTGCCATAGCAACCCAACAGCTCCCGCAATCTTGTAGTGGGGGGCTGTTCTGTCACCAGGAGTGTCCCATCTGGTAAATACCTGCTCAGATGCCGTCGTCTCAATTGAACACAACTTCTGTGCACATCACCACGATCTTTGCTGGTTCCCTCTGCTCCTGATGTCATCAAGCAAGTGCTTGAAATCTCCTGCACCACCCTATATGCCAGCAAACAACAAATTTGATATTCCCCTTGTTGGAAATTTGGCTTGATGATGTCTGCAGTGGAGGGAGGTGGAAAGAAGGCCAAATGAAGAGGAGCGGGGCTCCATTCAAATGGCTGCGGCTAGGCAACGTTGCTGATGGGTACTGCCCCTATGCCTCTTTTTTTATAATTTGCATATCATTATGAAAATCTTTTTTAAGGGAAATAAAGATTGAGAAAAGGACACAAAAGTATGTCTAGGATAGGGCATATATGACCTACAGGACACCAGGAAAAGTTTAAAATGGAAAGAGGTGGTGACAGACTCCCTTTAAGCCCCTTAACCTTGACAATGTTAACAGATATCCTGTTTTACAGGTAAACTTAAGATTACCTACTGTACAAAATCGTGATCGTGTGAAAACTGTGACAATCACATACTAGTGCAGTTTCCTACTGTATGTATCTACTGCAACATGGGTCAGTACCCTTCTCAAATGAAACAAGGGCAAATTTTGAACACCTAGTTACTGATATTACAAAGCTAGAGAGACAACTATTGTTTTTGTAGGCCCATTATTTCTAGCAATAAACAGCAAGTTAACGGTTTGCATTCTTTATAAAGCATTGATAAATAAATCATACTCAAAAGTTGATGAATATGGCATATGAATACACAGTTTGTTGGGATTTAAGTATAGGCTGCAACAACTTCAAATTATAGGAGATGTTTATGTGCATTAATAAAAGAGCATTTTCCAAACATTTAATTCTTTTTAGATCAACCATTCCAACGATTTGCTTTTTCGTCATATATCATTTAAAATACTTGTCACATTTTATATTTTTGTCTCTGCTTTTTATTTAAGCTTGTTGCCATTCCCAGCATTTTTATTTCACCACTTTTATAATGTTTTAAATCACAAAATGCAGGCAATTCTTATTTGAAGGCTCCGCTATTAGTTTGTATGTGTGGTTGTCTTTCTGTAATCCTTTTTAGTGTCTCCTTATTTCAAAGTCAATAAAACCTTAAATAAAACATTGACTAAATTAACAACATTCGTAGTCCTAGGAAATGTAAATGTATTAAATACTGAGATTGAAACACACGCTCTAGGTAAGAATGGCTTCAGCTCTCCACAAGCTGTTCGCATGACAATTTTTATCAAGGAACAAATGGGAAACAATATTTACTAATCTTCTCTACCAAAATCATTTACAGGAAAGATGGGAGTAATGATCTGGCAAGTTTCAGAACTGGAAAAAATAATCAATTATGAATATGTGAGTATGCACATTGATCTGAATAAATACTGTATATGTCATTGTCATAGTATAGGTATGAAAATATTAGGCAGCGCCAAAAGTGTAGAATAAAAGAAACTCTGTAATACATCTTATTACAGAAAATTACCTCTTTATGCACTTATAACTTATTATCTTCACCCTGCCTTCTGACTGGATTGCTTACCTCAATTCACTACTAAAATCCATTTTGAGAGATTAGACAGATTAGCAGTTTATTGAGGGATTAGGTTACATGCTGCCCATAGTCACCTAACAAGGTGTGGGAGAAAGAGAGCAGCTTCAGAGTGAAAGAGACAGAGTGACACATAAAGAGATGCTGCTGCTAGTTGTAGTAAGCCTTCTGTCTCACTCCAGCCATGGATTCACAGCTACATTGCTTATTACTGCTGTATAATGCCCTTCATGCTGCTGCTGCTACCTCTGCGGATGTGCTACAAATAGTTAAGGGATCAGGATCTGCTCTTTTTTATAGGTGCTGTGGATGGGAGACATATTAGCAGCCAGTCTATGCTCAGTGGCTCAGAGACAACTAGCAATTAGAGACAGACCCTGGAGAAGGAAAAACTGAGGAAAGATTGAGAATAGAAGTAGGGATAAAATATGGATACTGAAGCTAAATGGGGAGTTCTTTAAGACATATCACATGAATCCTGTAGTAAGTATATACCAAAATGTATAACTTAACTCTCAGCAATAAAAGCAAACCAATATCGTTTAAAAGGGATATACTGAACATATTCTAACAAAAACAAAATGCAATTAAAACATTGAAGGCCATGGGCTCAGACTTATCTCAATAGGAAACATAACAATGAAATAAAGTTGGTCAAATTGGTCACAGAAAAAAAAATTAAACTACATAGCTGAGCAGGCTTTTGCGTGGCAGTTAGGGAATGGACATAAATGTAAAAAAAAATGGGAAAGTTGGTTGAAACACTTCCCAAGCAATCCTTAGATACACTCAAAAATATTTTCAACCGCTCACAATAATAGACTCATATGGACATGTATGAAGCCGAGGAGAACTAGACCGAGAACTAGACCGAAACTTAAGAAAAAACAGATGTTGATACTAGATTTAACGACTGTAAATTAGAGTTTCTTTTAAATAGAGACTCAGACATATTAATGAAGTTATTACTTCAGAATCAGTTATAAATCACTGCCTCACCTGCAGGTTTAATAATGTTTGTTATTTAATTTACATTAAATGTATTCTTTGAACCAAATGTAACAAATGGAATGACGATGATACAACATGTAATTTTCTTTAATATTATGTAACAACATGTAAAGTATTTTTATTCCATGTTTATACTTATAATTTATACAAAAGTATAAGTGTACTTACACTTTGAAAAACCCAATAAAAATATTTTGAAAGAAAAACAAATTAACAATCTTAACATGAGAAATACAGCTGCATCTGAGCACATTAAATACTGATAAAGCCCCTGGCCCAGATGGTATTCATCCACGGGTACTGAGGGAACTGAGATTAGTAATTGATAGACCATTGCATCTTATCTTCTTAGACTCTCTTGTAAGAAGGTCAGTGCCACAGGACTAAAGGACAGCTGATTTAAGACAGATAGAAAGGTGTTTAAAATATTTGAAGGTATTAAAAAAGAAGAACTGTTAAAGTATATAGTGGTGAATAATAAATTAATAACTGATACCCACCATGGATCCACGAAGAACTGGCCATGCCTAACCAAATTCCTGGGTTTCTATGAGGAGGTGAAAATCTGGATGTTGGTCATGTGGAATATGTGATATATCTGGATTTTGACAAATCATTTGATACTGTATCACACAAGAGCTTTGTGCTGAAACTACAAATGCAGGGACCAGGGGATAATATATGCACACGGTTAAAGAATTGTTTATGGGACAGAAAACAAACAGCCGTTGTGAATAGTACACGCAGCATTTTTTGTTCGGCCAAATCCCAGCATGTGGTCAAATCTCCACCGGATATCATTATAGAGAACAGCCTGCCACAGTTCCCTGTATCCAGCATTTCCAGATGTTACTGCAATGCCCGCAGACCCCATTGTCTATAACGGGATCTAGAGGAGGTCTGGCTGCCACCAGGCAAATATGTCGGGATTTGGCCGAACAAAGGCAGCCTGCAGGAGCTAAAAACACTAGTGTAAAAGTAGACATAGAGGTGATATCATTTACATGTACAGTATAAATAAATGTGTGGTCAAAACAAAGAACTAGGACATGATTTATTCATTTCAAGGACTTTACAAAGGACCAAGGGATTTCCATTATGTGTGAAGGAAAGATAATTTAGACATCTAAACTGGAAAGGATCCATTACAGTTAGAGTAGTCAAAGTTTGAAATGTTCTACCCCAAGAGGTAGATACTAAGTCAGCATTTAAAAAAGGGCTAGATGCTTATCTAATCATGATAATTAATCTTACAATGTTATATAATTGATCTGAGGAAGGTTGAACTTGATCAAGACAAGTCTTTTTCAAGCTATGTAACAAACTATTCAATGACCAGATATAATGTTATTGCTCATTTACAGACAACATCTTATGCTGAAAACTACAGGTATGCTTAACCCCATAAGGACCTCTGACGTACAGTACAGACCAAAAGTTTGGACACACCTTCTCATTCAAAGAGTTTTCTTTATTTTCATGACTATGAAGGCATCAAAACTATAAATTAACACATGTGGAATTATATACATAACAAACAAGTGTGAAACAACTGAAAATATGTCATATTCTAGGTTCTTCAAAGTAGCCACCTTTTGCTTGTATTACTGCTTTGCACACTCTTGGCATTCTCTTGATGAGTTTCAAGAGGTAGTTCCCTGAAATGGTCTTCCAACAGTCTTGAAGGAATTCCCAGAGATGCTTAGCACTTGTTGGCCCTTTTGCCTTCACTCTGCGGTCCAGCTCACCCCAAACCATCTCGATTGGGTTCAGGTCCGGTGACTGTGGAGGCCAGGTCATCTGGCGCAGCACCCCATCACTCTCCTTCATGGTCAAATAGCCCTTACTTTCAAAGTTTTCCCAATTTTTCGGCTGACTGACTGACCTTCATTTCTTAAAGTAATGATGGCCACTCGTTTTTCTTTACTTAGCTGCTTTTTTCTTGCCATAATACAAATTCTAACAGTCTATTCAGTAGGACTATCAGCTGTGTATCCACCTGACTTCTCCTCAACGCCACTGATGGTCCCAACCCCATTTATAAGGCAAGAAATCCCACTTATTAAACCTGACAGGGCACACCTGTGAAGTGAAAACCATTTCAGGGGACTACCTCTTGAAGCTCATCAAGAGAATGCCAAGAGTGTGCAAAGCAGTAATCAAAGCAAAAGGTGGCTACTTTGAAGAACCTAGAATATGACATATTTTCAGTTGTTTCACACTTGTTTGTTATGTATATAATTCCACATGTGTTAATTCATAGTTTTGATGCCTTCAGTGTGAATCTACAATTTTCATAGTCATGAAAATAAAGAAAACTCTTTGAATAAGAAGGTGTGTCCAAACTTTTGGTCTGTACTGTATATGTACGTCAGAAGTCCAGTCCCTAAACATGGCGCCCGCTCACACGTGCAGCGGGCACCATAGCCGCTGGGTTTCTGCTATTTTAAATAGCAGAGACCCGCGGCACATGTATGCGATCAGCCATGATTTTACACTTCAGATACCGTGGTCAAATGTGACCACGTCATCTGATCAGTCCGGAAGCAGAAGTCTAATGATTGCCACTTATTGTCACCAAAGGTGATTTAAATATGTAAAAAAAAAAAAGTAAAACTATGTTTTTACAAATATAAAAAAGAAAGTTCAAATCACCCCCCTTTCTTTAAAATAAAAATACTTAACAAAAAATAAATAAACATCATGGGCTTTGCCGTGCGCGAAAATGCCCATACAATTAAAATATAACAATATGAATAGCATACAGCAAATGGCATAATGAGAAAAAAAAAAGCCAATTTGCCATTTTTTGTCACTTCAACTACCCAATAATTGTATTATAAAAAGTGATCAAAAAGTCTCACGCACTTCAAATTTATAGGGGTCAGAATATGGTTATAAAATTTTATTAAATTTTTTTCCTCAAAGGTTTACTTTAATTTTTTTGTATTAAAATGCAAGAAAAATTATACAAGTGTGGTATCGTTGTAACCGTACTGACTTGGAGAATGAAAATAACAGGTCAATTTTACCACATAGTGTACAGTGTAAAAAAAGAAACAAAAAAAAAAAACCTTTATCAGAATTGCGTTTTTTCCCAATTCTACCTCATTTGGAATTTTTTTCCGCTTCCTACTACATGGCGTAAATTGTTCCATTAGAAAGTACAACTTGTCCCGCCAAAAATATGCCCACATAAGGCTATGTGAATGGAAAAATAAAAAAGTTAGGACTATGGGAAGACGGGGAGTGAAAAACGAAAACGCAAAAATTGAATATCTCAGGGTCCTCAAGGGGCTAAATTCTAGCTGTGTAACTGTTATTTGAGCTCCAGTGTTGGACTTCCATTCAGTAATTGGGAAACAGCTGAATTTGAGACTGGATGTGAATGGATAATGCAGCAACTATTTAAAAAGAAACTTCTGCCGTCTCCATAAAGAAGAGAATGGCTACATATAATATTATGGGTCAACACGGTCCATTGTTAACAGCTATTTTTTCATGGATGCCTTTCTCAAAAACAGCCGGCTTGCACTGTACGGGGGCCGTCTGGCCAAATAAATTGCCATTCTCTGTGGTCCCTTTGTGTGATACCAGCAGATGGACTTGAATCCTGTGCTGGATCGTGAATTTCTGTGTATGTAAACATTTTCTCAATATATGGTAACCATAGGGCCAGAAAAGGGACCAATAAGGCATAATATTTTTTGGGGTATACCATCATTTTAGATTTCATGAAGCAGACACTGGTCAAAAGCAGCTACTTGAAAAAATGCCCAAACTATAATTAGTTTGAAAATAACTATTCCTCTGTGATCAGTCAATGAATTTAATTAATATTTTATCACATATAATCTTTCTGAGCTTGAAACCTTATTTGATATCGACTTCCTCCCTTACCTTGGAGCGGTTAGATGGTGACCTATTCATTACTACACTGATGTGCATTGATGGATATTACATTTTGCAATCACACAGCATCCTTCCACCAGCTCCCAATTATTCAAATGATAGCTTACAAATTATTATCAGATTATCACAGCCCAACACCACTTTTATCTAAAATGATGAGGTAGACATTGGAAGTCCCCTCTAACAAATATCTAATTCTAAGAAAAATGACAAGAGCTAGAGTTCTTATTATGTTCACAAATCTAGCTGGAAAAAAAAAGTGAAAAAAACAAGTAGCAAATGTTTTCCCCTTCTACAGAGACCTTTGTGTGCACAGAAATCAGAGACATAGGTCGGCTTTTATATTCTAACTAGTTGTTTGCTGCACATACTATGGTTCATCTGAAAGGAGTTTCTTCTCACACTCTTTGAAGCATTTCTACTATTTCTTTTAAAATGTATTAAAGAAGAGGCACAGTGTTATACGAATCAATAATCACAAGGTCACTCAGCATGTTACACACGGGGAACATGAAGAGACATACGGAGGCAGCAGACCAGGGCTGAGCTAGTCAATGGTTTGACAAAGCCACCAGTTAAAATAATTGAAATACCTAGATAAAAGAATGAAACCCTTAAAGAGTCAAATGATAAATACAGTCTAAAGGAAATCTGTGCTAAAGTGGTCATGTCCTAACATCTGATCATATTTTACTAAAATTAGAATTTTGTATATGTGCATTTGTTCTTCATATTGGCAATCCTTAAAGAAAATAAATTCTAGAAAAATCATAAAGAACACAGTAATGACAGTAATATAAATGCAGATTTGACAACTTACTAATATTTTTAAAAGGGAATTAGTTCCATAAACGAGACCCTTTTCTATATGTCCTAATAGGGCTTATGGACTTCATAGTGGGGGTACCCATCCAGAAACAATTCCTGAGCGGAAAGCTATTCGCGGAGAGCTGTCCTTGCTTTGGGCTGTCTGCCATTTAGGACAAATATCTGAGCAGACATGGTTAAAGAAGTTAGACACATGGCGACCAGTTTTAAAAAGGGGCTGTCTTTACGACACACCTGTTTATCACAGAATTTAGGTGTTTCATTCAGTCCTATTGCTACAGGTGCATAAAATCCAGCCCCTCTGCCGTTACAAACGCTTGTGAAAGAATAGCTCATTCTAAAGGATTACTGCTTTTATTAATCTGCTTCTGAGGAAGGGGGGTATTGTTTGAAGGAGCCCACGAAACACATTGAGCCACATATTACTTGAATAAAGAGATTGACCAGAAACCGATGAGGAGTGTGCTGCCTTGAATCTCTACCATACTACGTGCGATCCTGGCCAGGGGGTTCATTGTCTCAGGTGTCTTGAGCTTATCCTGTTGACAACCCCACAGCAAAGTGAGTGGATACTTATTGTGACGGACTGAACTGTCACTGGGGCTGCTGGAGAAGCCTTAGTACTAGCTTCCTTCCTACGGACTATGGACCCAGAACTATGGAGACTGCCCCTCAGATCTCTTGCTGGGCTACAAGAAACTATTAACTCTGCACTGAGACTCCCAAGGAATGTGTTAGTTTATTTGTCTCTTTGTTCTATTGTGTTAGTGATGGGATAAAGATAGCTGACTTTAGAAGTAGCCAACTCCGGTGTAGAGGAGTAGATCACCCTCTGATACACTCAGGAGATAATCCCATGGCATGTGTCTCCTCTCTCCCTATTCTTTTATTAAGACTCTGGGGATATCTGTTTGCATGCTGTTCATGTTTGATTACGTTATCCCCTTGTGTTGGTTAATTGTATCACATGTGAGTGTTTTCTGCCTGTAACTGCAATGTGATTGGTTTATGTAAAAACTGTCTCAGTCATCCACAAGGTCATCATGGGAGTGTCCCTTGCTGGAAGACCTTCATAAAAGGCTGACATGTAGCCCCATTAAAGTGTCCTGTTCTACCCTTCATGAAGTCTGGGCTCATGTTTGGGGGATTGGAGAACTACACTCTCGGGATTGCTATAATCATTATACTCTCCAGAGTATAATCCCTAGCTCTTGTAAGAGCTGTTTCTGTTTTGTTCTCTGAACTAAGGAGAGGTTCACCCACTGGAAGCTGGAGCCCAGCCTTGGGTTCAGGGTGGGTGGAATACAGCGAAACCCCAAACCAAGCAGCGGCGGTTCGTGGGGTTTGCGGTGGTTATGGTGTCGAGTGCGGTGCTGGTCCTTGGTTAGCACTAGGAGCATCGTTCGATGGAGGCACCCAGGGGTGGCAGGCGATCCGTCATACTTATCTTATTCTTTTATCTTCATTTGTTCCTTATATATACCATCGCAGCAAAGGGACTATTTGTGGATCCCATTGATTCATCCCACTTCTTTTATTTGTCTTTCATTTTACTTTGGTTTTATTAATATATTCATAATTACCTTATCTTTTTATAGACCATTTCACATTGGTCGGGCTACTACTCATTACTTGAGATCTTACTAGAACTATTACCGAATTGACATCTAATTTTATGACTAATAGTTACACCGGGAGTGGCGGTACCTTTTTACACCCACCTCTTTCTTTGTCTCTGAAACGGATAGTGGTTAAACGTCTGGTGAAGTGGTTTACTACTACTCCACCATTGTTCTGTGCTCTCCATATCAGTCATTCTAAAGAGCTAACTGAATTCCAGCGTGGAACTGCAATAGGAAATTACCACTGTAACAAATCAGTTCGTGAAATGTCTTCCCTTCTAGATACAGTATTCCATTATCAACTGTGAGTGGTATAATTGCAAACTGTTTAGGAACCACAGTAACTCATTAACGAAGAGGCAGACTACATAAAGTTAGAAAGTGTGGTCACCGATTGCTGAGGAACATAGGGGGCCATTTACAAACATATATACGCCACTTTTGTGGCATATATCTGGCGCAGATTCTGTTGCACACCATGTTGCGGCAGAATCTGTGACTTCTTCCCCGCTCACGCCAGGTCTAAAAAAAGGGGCATGGTGAGGGACTGGAAGGGCCAGCAAGCCAATCTCATTTATCATTTTCTACATCTGGTTTAGGCATAGAAAATGGTCTAAATGTAAGATAGCAAAGGAGCTGGTCTACATTTAGAATCGGTGGTGGATATGTCGAAGTTATGTAGAGGCCTGCGCCTCTACATAACTACGGCGATCCACTGCCAGTGCAGGGGCTTAATAAATGTGCCCCCTAGTGTATAAAAGTCGACAACATTCTGCTGACTCCATAACTGCATTATTTCAAACCTCCTCTGGCATTAACATCAGCACAACAATATTCAGCATAAAAGACATTTTATATAATTGTATGCTTCCAACTTTGTGGAAAAAGTTTGGGGAAGGCCATTTTCTGTTCCAGCATGACTGAGCCCAGTGCACAAAGCAAGCTCCATAAAGGCATGGTTGGGTGAGTTTGGTGTGGAAGAATTTGACTGGCCCGCACAGAGCCCTGACCTCAATCCCACTGAATGCCTTTGGAATGAACTACAACAGAGATTGCACTCCAGGCCTTCTTGTCCAACATCTGAACTCTCAAATTCTCTTCTGGATGAATTGGCAAAATTTCCCCCAAACACACTTCAAAATCTTGTAGAAAGCCTGCCCACAAGAGTGGAAGATGCTTTAGTTGCAAAGGAGAGATTAACTCCATATTAATACCTTTAGGTTGGCATAAAAGCTACTGAAGGTGTGATGTGTAGGTGTCCCAAGACTTTTGTCCACATAGTGTGGAAGCTTCTGTCCTTGCTCGGTTAATTGAAGCAGCGGCAGGCAGGACATTTTCAGGGCCGTGTTAAATGTCTGGCCATGTCAATCTTGCTGCAGATGAGCGTGTCTACACATGTGGGGACAGCTCCCCACAGGTGAAGAAGTCCTGCTTCCACTTATACATGAACAAGGTGAAGAAGCACCCACCTGTCACAAGATTGACAAGATAGGACATTGAGCCCGGCCCTGACAATTTCCTGCCTGCGCCTCTGAGCCGATTAGCAGAGCAAGGGCAGCATTTCTTCTTCAGAGCATGACTGCACAGATGCCGCTACCCAGAAGCTTCTGCCCTTAAAGTGGAAGCTTCTGCCCCTACTCAGCTAATTGGAGCAGCGGTGCAGGCAGGAAATTATCGGGGCCAGGTTAACTGTCCTGCCCTGTCAATCTTGCTGCAGGTAGGCGCTTCTACACATGTGGGGACAACTTCCCACAGGTGAAGAAGTCCAGCTATCTGCCATATGTGGCCTTGTGCACACAATTCTACCTGATATCTGTGTTGTTTGATCCACACTAGCAGTCTATGAGCTCAAACTGTACATCTGTGTGGGTTAAATTTTTCACTGAACCTTAATTTACATGAGGCGGGAGAGAATACACCTTGTAGAGTCACAACAGATGTAATAACTATAGGTCCATAACGTGGACTCATAAAGACATTGCTGTGTGTATGGGGCCTATCGGCCCATGTTTTCGCTCATGAGCTGCCCAAGAGGTCAAGAGAATTTAAATTCCACGCAGTCTCCTTTTACTATTAGAATCACTCCTCCATGTAAAAAAAGAAAAGCTATAAAAAGTATAAATTAGGTCATTGCTACAGTACTCATTCTGCTTAAAGTATTTGTTCATGCTATACTAATAAGAGGTAAGTACCTAGCTGAAATATATTGTTTTATATGCCCACCATATATTGTTTTATATATATAGGGAGGTTTTACAAGCACTGAAGTGTTGGTCATTCAATGGAATTGATTAACACTATGAAACCGAAAAAAACAAAAAACTTTGTTCTTTTCTTGCAGTGGGTTTTTGTTTGATAGTTTAGGCAATTCAGGATTAGCTTCCTGGCAGAGCACTATATGTGCGATATAATGGCATTTCCCGGGCATATTGTTCAGATCCAGAGAACACACTGTGCATATCAGTTTTTTTTATGGTTATGGAAAAATGAAATAAAAGCAGATGCATAAATCATTTCCCTCCTTATTTTCTTCCTGGTGTGACATAAATTGTAACCTGTTTTCAAACTTTTTGTGTACTCTTTTTTTAAATTGTGATCTGCATTTGTTGTTGTTTTTTTTTGTTTTTGTTTTTTTTATCAGCCCTTATTTTTTAGAGTTTGGCAGCAGTCTGGAGAAAAGGATATATTAGATCTATTCATTTTCTAACATCCATTCTCCAAGCTTGTCATTTCTCATCAAGTTTGAGTCCAATTTTACAATATCATTTTTCTTCTTGTGTGAAATTCTTGCCCTTTTCTGTTCGCATCGATGAAGAATCCACTATTATCATCCCATATAAATCTACAACTATTATGTGTTTTTTATATTTATTTCAATAAAATGATTAAAAAAACTGAGAAAATGTAGCTCAAAGTACCAAATAATAAATATTTTATTATATTTCAATATGTCAAAACATGATTAAAAGTACATACATGTGATGCCGGGGGACAAGATGGATGGGAGCCGGGGAAGGAGAAGAAAGAGCACCACCCTGGGAGAACACATAGGTCAAAAATACATAAATATGGAGGTAATAGGGAAGTACTCGGTTCAATGACCAGCCCATGAACCAAATACATATAGGAATGTAAGGTGAGTAAAGGGTCAGCTGGAAGACCAACCACGCAAATGAGACATGGTATGTTGAGCAAAAAGCTACACAAGCAAAAGCTGGAAAATAAACAACATACCGAAATAAATAAAGACCAGGTGTAATGATAAAACACCAAAGTCAAGAGATCGTGGAGGTAAGGCTGCAACCAAGACTCACCAAAAGAGGACCATGTGTGGGACAACCCAGGATGGCGCTACCCCAACGCGCGTTTCGGCGTGCCTTCATCAGGGGGCACCGGGGGCATCACATGTATGTACTTTTAATCATGTTTTGACATATTGAAATATAATAAAATATTTATTATACTCGGGAGTTTTTTCGCCATTATACTCGGGAGCTTGTACCGAGTTACTTCCTACGGGTGCCCTCTGTGGTTACATTGGGTGGGCACTGTCCTTCTCTCTTGGGAAACCTGGGGTCCCCCCCCCCCCTTTTCCCAATAAAATGATTTGTAGAAACAAGTCTTCTAAAGCTACTATAAAAATTATAATGGAATGGATTGGCACCCGAATCGAATAATAAGGTCCATTCAGCCATATCAGACCCAAAACTAATTTTTACAAATTTGCTCCTCTCTAGTAGATATCTTTCCCTGCCCTTGTCAGTGAAAGTTGCCCTCAGATAAATCCCTGTACCGTATGGGCATGTGAGCCAGGAGCTTGTATGAGGGACCTTTCTGGTTCCACAGACTCATTTGGTTATGAAAGAGCACTTGGATTGTGAGTGCCCATTACCACAGCAGGGCATCCGCATCAGTGGCTGTATAGAAGAGTGCCAGAAAACACTACAAGGACTCATTCAGAAGACCGTATTCGTTTTTGCGGTCCACAAATGGCGGATCCGCAAAACACGGATACCGGCATTTTACAGAGAGGCCATCCCTATGATAAAAAGGTCTATTCTTATCCACAACTGTGGACAAGAATAGGACACGTTCTATCTTTTTTGTGGGGCCAGGGAACGGAAGTACGGATGCGGATTGCACGCTGTGTGCTGTCCGCATCTTTTGCGGCCCTATTGAAATGAATGGGTCTGCATGGGTTCTGCAAAATTGCGGGACAGATGTGGACACTATTATACGGTCGTGCAAATGGGCCCTAAGTAGAAGATGTCTTATGTTGCACATATCAAGGGAATCTCATTGGAAGTTCAATAATTGTTGTAGGAATCGAAAAGGGAAAGAAGATAAGCACAAAGAAGATCCAGATACATAAAACACATACATACCATTAAGGGCTCGTTCACATCAGCACTATTATTTTCCACTCTTTTTCTACATTATAGGAGCAGAAAAAGGGACATAATGGAAGTACAGGATTCGGCACATAACTGACACGGATGGAACTTAACAGATCCTACTGACTATAATGGAATCCATTTGGTTTCCGTTCTTTGCATGCAGAACTTTTCCGATATTTTTGACAATTTCTGTGATGGAGGCTCCAGATGGAACCTCCAACGCAGATGTGAACATAGCTTGAGAAAACTGATGTCCCAAACAGAACATTGTGTTCCAAATAATTACATTCTGAATAAAAACTATTAACGGGGCTGTCTGAGATTAGGAAACAAGGTCACCTATTATTTTCAGAAACTGTAGCACTTGTCTATGTGATGAGGCTGGTGTGGAAGGATTGTCCAAGTCTTTAGGGTTTGTTCTATTTCCTTATTTTACTAAACAAAATATCAAGGGAAAAAAACAGAACGGGATTGACTGCTTTAGGCTACGTTGCCTGCCGGATCCAGAAATCCATGTGCAAACGGAGATCCGTCTGATAAATGCATTGAAATACTGGATCCGTCTCTGCGGTGTCATCCGGAAAAACTGATCCGGTATTTTTTTTTAAACATTTTTAAAGGTCTGCGCAAGCGCAGACAAGAAATCCGTCAAATCTGTCAAAGCGGAAATTTCCTGAACACTTGGTACCGGATCAGGCATTAATACATTTCAATGGAAATTAATGCCGGATCCGGCAAGTGTTCTGGAATTTTGGCCGGAGAAAATACCACAGCATGCTGCGGTATTTTTTCTGGCCAAATACCGTAAAAGTGACTGAACTAAAGACATCCTGATGCATACTGAGCGGATTGCTTTCCATTCAGAATGTATTAGGACAAAATTGAAGCGTTTTTTTTTCTTCCGGTATTGAGCATAGAGGCTCAATACCGGAAAAAAAAAAAACTCAATACCGGAAAACTTTAACGCTAGTGTGAAAGTACCCTTAGATGTATTTTATCCAATGGGTAGGAAACGGGACTATATACAAGTTACTAATATAGTCTTAAGTCTTCTGCTCCAATGTCTTACTTTGTTAAGAGCTACTACCATGTCAGGCAAAGCACTCTCGCTAACCACCTGGACCTCTCATCTCGAAATGGCCGCTGAAGGAGGGTCATGTGACCCTAGTTTCCCAGTGTTCTTCAGTTGCTGATGGATGACTCTGTGGGACTTGAGAATGTTTTACCTGAGATGGTGGCAGCAAGACATCTGTGCAGAACTTTTAATAGGAATATATTAGCAACTTGCATATAGTCATGTTTCCTACACATAGGTTAAAATAAACTTATAGGGACCTACCTCCGTAAAAAATGAAATTAAACTTTATAAAATCTGAGTAGTTTGGATGTTGAGTTGATATTGGTGCTTTACAAAAATTTGCTGTATACCCCCAACCACAGTATGGCAACCAACTGGCTCAGATAAGCATATGAAAGGTGCCTGTGATACCATACAGACTCTATCAAATGAGTCGAAAGGGCAGGAGTTGGCCGTCAATACCTCATACTTCTAAGAGCTCTGTGAGAAGCCACATGTACTGTAAATATATTCACTATTTATGCCCCATTCTCCAGATCACCACTTCACACATCTCATCAATATCCTTATTTAAAGGGGTCCGTCTTAGCCATAACTGACCCTCAAGCTCCGCAAAGATTGGAACAACTGTAGCATCTGCCATACAAGCAACATTAGATTTTTTTGAGCTATGTAAAATTAATACAATGGCTCTCATTAATACTGCATCATAACTCCGATGACAGGGGTCTGCTTCCACTTGTGGGTTTTCTGAGAGCCCATTATGCTGGGATGATGGAAAGCACAATGCATCTCCTACGTTACACTATTGGCACCTGTTTTCCCAACCACTTTCCTTAAGCATCACGCATCTGGTTTGTGGAGAAGAATGGAAGCGCACGCTGTAGATAAAACTTAATTAGCCATCACCAGCCAGATGAAATCAATTCCTCCAGCATCGTATAAAACCCTTCTGGACAAGTGCTGGGAAATAAGCTGATTTATCAGGGACTCTTCATAAACTTTTCTCTATAAAACCTCACTAAGCAAGCAAATGACATCAGATGATTTGATATCGTTAACAATTTAATGGCAGGACTAATTTCATCCACCAAACCTATGGGAATGTGTTGGGAAAGGTCTACAGAGAAATCCTCTAATACTTGCTACAGAGAGCTATCTATCTACTGTGTGTGTGTGTGTGTGTGTGTGTGTGTGTGTGTGTATATAT
Source organism: Bufo bufo (assembly GCF_905171765.1). NCBI lineage: Eukaryota > Metazoa > Chordata > Amphibia > Anura > Bufonidae > Bufo > Bufo bufo. Next base: position 408,839,638 of record NC_053390.1, on the reverse strand, counting down.
ATATATATTATATATATATACTGTGTGTGTGTGTATGTATATTATATATATATACTGTGTGAGGAAGAGCCTGTCTATATATATATATATATTATTTATTTATTTTAAGTAAACTTTAGATCATTATGGACAATAATGTCACCAATACATAAATGACATAGCTTAAAAAAAAAAAAAAGAAATGTAAAAGAGATATCTAGATATAGCAATAAAAGGCTCACAAGCCACAGTAATCAGCATAGGACATGATGCCAGATGCAAAACAGAAGACGGATAGTGTTACATCTGGCGTCATGTCCTGGTAGAGCAGACACAGCATGTAAAATGCATGGAGCTGTATGTGGCTCCAGAACATTGCTCAGAAAGATGTGGTGTCTATAGAAAGAAGCAATATTTGACAGCTTTACCAATACCTGTAAGGACTTATAGGTGGAGGTAAGGTCCAGTAATGTCTACCTGGCTCAGTAAACACTGCACAGGTATGTAAAGAGCTGTAGGTATGCATGAAGATGGCTGTACTGCTAGCACAAAGACTAGCAAAGTACAGAATAGTAATAATAATCTACTCTAAACCTAACACAAAGACCTTCACATATCTTCAGTTCTATCACCAGTTCCTAACCTAGTGCTGACACCCAAGGGAGCTGTCCCTGGTGCTGAAGAGCTCTCCACTTTGCAGAGTTAGGACAAGTCGTCTACCACCCAGGAGTGAAGGCTATCTTCTAGAGTAGGAACCCACTTCTCTTACCTCGGTTTTCCTTGTGAACTCACTCTTCACAATACTGACCACTGGGATCTGTAATATTGAGGATATAAACTCCAATTCCAAAATCTCTCCTTTATTCTGAGGGAAGGCGATGATGGAAGTGACCCCCTGGACCACCACCGTGTGGCATACACTCTGAAGGAAGGAGACCGGGTCGCTACTCCAGGATGAGCTGGAGGATGGCAGCATGGGCAGGTCCCCCAGGCCAGCTTCTATGGCCATCACCACTTCCAAGGACAGGTTATATGGTAGCAGGCCTGGCACCCTGTTGAGGTTCTCCACTGCCAGGAGTAGCGCCTCCCTGGGAAAGAGCAGCTCCTCTCCACCTCTGTGGCCCATGGAACTCCTTGGACCATGGCTGGACTTTCTGTCTAAAGTGGGGGCACCCAGTTCCCTCAGCCGCTCCATGCCTTCAGCCTCCTCCGCATCTTGGTCACCACCTGCACCCATCTTCTGGAGCCCGCTCTCATTCTCAGGCCAAGTGCGGGCGTATTGAGCTGTAATGCCCCGGGTTCTCCAGGGCTGGAGCTGGACAGCCCCGATCCGAACTGTGTGCCCAATTCTCTTGAGGATCTGGCAGGGCTGAGGGTGTGAGGAAGAGACTGGCACCCTGGCTAGAACCAGGGCACAGGGGATGCCCAGCACCAGGCACCACCAACTCAACCTCCTCATAACTGGCAGCCAAGAAGGGGAGCAGTGGCAGCTGTGGAGGAGCAGTGGCGGGCGGGTGTGTGATCAGGCATCCAGCCCCATCCTACTGGAAAGTTCTCAGCTGCAGAGCAGAGCCCAGTGCCTAGAGGAGACTCTCCACAGTCCATCACATCGCGGGGAGCCCATCTCCAGCCCTGGAAACTTCTTCCCACCACAAAAGTCGCAGCAGACGAGACATATATACAAGGATCACATGTGCAAGAAACTCTCCTTCTTCAAAGGCATCTTCACACGCAACTGTCCCCCCAGTACCAGCACCAGCCTCCTCCAGAAAGTGCTCCTCTCGGATCTCGTGTAGATAGCCGATCCTCCCGCACGCAGGAAAACTTCCACGACGCCTGGAGGTTCAGGAGCTATGCCGAACCGTCGCTTGGCTGCGCTAACATACCACCAAAGCGCCTGAGACTAGCCGCACTGCTCCGCCGTGTACACAGCGCGCAGGCCTCTGGGATATGTAGTCCGTGCAGAGCCGCCAGCAGGCTGCCCGAGCGCCGAGCGGACTGCCTTTCCCACAATGCCGCTCGCCACCCTCTCCGCCCTTCATCCTGCTGCAGTAATGAGCTGAGTTTTCAAATAGCTGAGGCTGCGCTGGAGTGTCAGTCCAGGACAAAGTCCTTACTGCTACACGTACTGCGCTGGGGTGTCAGTGCAGAACACAGTCCTTACTGCTACACGTACTGCGCTGGAGAGTCAGTGCAAGACACAGTCTTTACTGCTACACGTACTGCGCTGGGGTGTCAGTGCAAGACACAGTCCTTACTGCTACACGTACTGCGCTGGGGTGTCAGTGCAGAACACAGTCCTTACTGCTACACCTACTGCGCTGGGGTGTCAGTGCAAGACACAGTCCTTACTGCTACAGGTACTGCGCTGGGGTGTCAGTGCAGAACACAGTCATTACTGCTACACGTACTGCGCTGGAGAGTCAGTGCAGAACACAGTCATTACTGCTACACGTACTGCGCTGGAGAGTCAGTGCAAGACAAAGTCTTTACTGCTACACGTACTGCGCTGGAGAGTCAGTGCAGAACACAGTCATTACTGCTACACGTACTGCACTGGAGTGTCAGTGCAGAACACAGTCATTACTGCTACACCTACTGCGCTGGAGTGTCAGTGCAAGACACAGTCTTTACTGCTACACGTACTGCGCTGGAGTGTCAGTCCAGGACACAGTCCTTACTGCTACACGTACTGCGCTGGGGTGTCAGTCCAGGACACAGTCCTTACTGCTAGAACACAGTCTTTACTGCTACACGTACTGTGCTGGGGTGTCAGTGCAGAACACAGTCCTTACTACTACACATACTGTGCTGGAGTGTCAGTGCAAGACACAGTCTTTACTTCTACACGTACTGCGCTGGGGTGTCAGTACAAGACACAGTCCTTACTGCTACATGTACTGCGCTGGAGAGTCAGTGCAAGACACAGTCTTTACTGCTACACGTACTGCGCTGGAGAGTCAGTGCAGAACACAGTCTTTACTGCAACACGTACTGCGCTGTAGAGTCAGTGCAAGACACAGTCCTTACTACTACACATACTGTGCTGGAGTGTCAGTCCAGGACACAGTCCTTACTGCTACATGTACTGCGCTGGAGAGTCAGTGCAAGACACAGTCTTTACTGCTACACGTACTGCGCTGGAGAGTCAGTGCAGAACACACTCTTTACTGCAACACGTACTGCGCTGGAGAGTCAGTGCAGGACAAAGTCCTTACTGCTACATGTACTGCGCTGGAGTGTCAGTGCAGGACACAGTCCTTACAGCTACACGTACTGCGCTGGAGTGTCAGTGCAAGACACAGTCTTTACTGCTACACGTACTGCGCTGGGGTGTCAGTGCAAGACACAGTCCTTACTGCTACACGTACTGCGCTGGAGAGTCAGTGCAGAACACAGTCTTTACTGCTACACGTACTGCGCTGGAGAGTCAGTGCAAGACACAGTCTTTACTGCTACACGTACTGCGCTGGAGTGTCAGTGCAGGACACAGTCTTTACTGCTACATGTACTGCGCTGGAGTGTCAGTGCAAAACACAGTCCTTACTGCTACACGTACTGCGCTGGAGAGTCAGTGCAGAACACAGTCTTTACTGCTACACGTACTGCACTGGAGTGTCAGTGCAGAACACAGTCCTTACTGCTACACGTACTGCGCTGGAGAGTCAGTGCAAAACACAGTCCTTACTGCTACACCTACTGCGCTGGAGAGTCAGTGCAAGACACAGTCCTTACTGCTACACGTACTGCGCTGGAGAGTCAGTGCAGAACACAGTCTTTACTGCTACACGTACTGCGCTGGAGAGTCAGTGCAGAACACAGTCTTTACTGCTACACCTACTGCGCTGGAGAGTCAGTGCAAGACACAGTCCTTACTGCTACACGTACTGCGCTGGAGAGTCAGTGCAGAACACAGTCTTTACTGCTACACCTACTGCGCTGGAGAGTCACTGCAAGACACAGTCTTTACTGCTACACGTACTGCGCTGGGGTGTCAGTGCAGAACACAGTCTTTACTGCTACACGTACTGTGCTGGAGTGTCAGTGCAAAACACAGTCCTTACTGCTACACCTACTGAGCTGGGGTGTCAGTGCAAGACACAGTCTTTACTGCTACACGTACTGCGCTGGGGTGTCAGTGCAGAACACAGTCCTTACTGCTACACCTACTGCGCTGGAGAGTCAGTGCAAGACACAGTCCTTACTGCTACACGTACTGCGCTGGAGAGTCAGTGCAGAACACAGTCTTTACTGCTACACCTACTGCGCTGGAGAGTCAGTGCAAGACACAGTCTTTACTGCTACATGTACTGTGCTGGAGTGTCAGTGCAAGACACAGTCTTTACTGCTACACGTACTGCGCTGGAGTGTCAGTGCAAGACACAGTCTTTACTGCTACACGTACTGCGCTGGAGTGTCAGTGCAAGACACAGTCTTTACTGCTACACGTACTGCGCTGGAGAGTCAGTGCAAGACACAGTCTTTACAGCTACACGTACTGCGCTGGAGTGTCAGTGCAAGACACAGTCTTTACAGCTACACGTACTGCGCTGCAAAGTCAGTGCAGAACACAGTCTTTAATGCTACACGTACTGCGCTGGAGTGTCAGTCCAGGACACAGTCCTTACTGCTACAGGTACTGCGCTGGAGAGTCAGTCCAGGACACAGTCCTTACTGCTACAGGTACTGCGCTGGAGAGTCAGTCCAGGACACAGTACTTACTGCTAAACGTACTGCGCTGGAGAGTCAGTGCAAAACACAGTCCTTACTGCTACACTACTGCGCTGGAAAGTCAGTGCAGATCACAGTCTTTACTGCTACATGTACTGCGCTGCAGAGTCAGTGCAGGACACAGTCTTTACTGCTACACCTACTGCGCTGGAGTGTCAGTGCAGAACACAGTCTTTACTGCTACACGTACTGCGCTGTAGAGTCAGTGCAGGACACATTCTTTACTGCTACACGTACTGCGCTGGAGAGTCAGTGCAAGACACAGTCTTTACTGCTACACGTACTGCATGCAGTACTGCTGGACTCAACGCTTGATAAAGGCAGACTGAGGAAAAACTGCTGGAATAACAGATTATTAGGTAGATGGTTATGCAGCGTACTCAAGTTGTGTTTAATAGAGTTTCTGGGTGTAGTAGTGCAATTACACTAACCTGAGACGGCTGACTCTCTGCAAGGGCAGGTGATGGTAGGAAAATGTTCGTGACGCCAGTGCCAATTAAACGGTGGCACGCCGTTTGCTGATAGCAGGAATAAATGAGGGACACCGTGATGTTAAAACAGAACTCCAACTTTAGTAGTTTTAAATATAGAGACATTCACGGAAGCGCAGTTCCTTGGCATACAGTCGATTTTTCAATACGGTTGATGCAGGCAATACAGATTAAGCAAGGTGACTTCAGAGTGTGACACACAGGACTTGCAGTACAGGAGCTTGCACTCTATTCCTGACTGATCCTGGGACATAGAAAATCTTCTCCAAGGCCCAATACCTTAACTCTGGCGTATATCCTTGGTTTTAGCTTTATAAAGTACCTCCTCTGTTATCTTGAGTACCTCTTGCTTTTCTGGATTTTGCCTCTGTCTCTCTCCCTCTTTCCTCAGACTCTAGAAGCTTCTGAACAGTGGTCTTCCTGCTTCTGCATATATATATATTCAGGAGGGGAACCTTCTACTTGGATTCGGAACCCGGTTACAGGGACTGCAATACCCTCTCCTGGTCCGCAGGCTTCAGGCCTGGACTTGTCTCTGACATAGTCTAAGCTCCAGCTTCAGACTACAGGCTGCAGCTTTAGACAGACACTTAGACTAGACTGACCTTTTGCTTCCCTGACTGGGCCTTATATAAACTAGGGCTCTCTAGCTCCCTCTATTGACTAGAAGCTGGAATGACACCCCTAGCAGGCCTGTACATGCAAGTGTCATAGTAACAGGGAAATACATAACATTACATTACATGACAATTTATAAAGATGACATATACCAACTTCCCCATAATAAAGGGGGGACGACAGCACACCAAGTGACACTTTTGTAGTGACGGGCATTACAGTCCCCGTACACTACATACCCCACTGCTTTAAGCTGAGTACAACCTCGTACTCCATCAGGGCTCGCCCAACTGGAATCTCTACCTGAAACAGAAAAAAGAGACATGCAGGCATACATACATGTAATTCATCTGCATTTACATTCATATCAGGTCCAATTGGCAAAGGTGAAGGTTGGTGACAAGGGGCGTCGTTCTCTTCTTCTCAGGATAGTGAATGGAACTGGGGCGCTGACCTGGCACAGCGTAACATTATAACCAGGATAGTCCATGACAATGAATAAGTCCATAATAGAACAGCACAATAGATAAAACAGTATAAAAGTTCTTGGAGGCTCAAAGAACAAACATGAGTCCGTACCCAGGTTATTTTCCTATTAAATCACAGAGGCTCTCATGCGGTGGAGTCCATCTCTGGGCACATTTCCTTTTAAAAGAGCAAAAATCTCAGAGGCTCAGGTCCTTTTGAGTCTGTCTCCGGGCACGGTTCCTTAGTATGAAGTTGCACAATACGTATAATTGTAGAATATAAAACAAGTGCTGTAATACCCCTGATCAACCTGAAAAGGGGTTGAAGGGTAAAAGGTGCAACTAAGGAACAGGCACAACTTGGCGTGGGGGTAGCAAAAGCAGGCAGGAGGTCCTGGAAACAAACTTGGCTTTGTTGGCTTTATTACTTCAGTGGTTAACACCTACCACTGAGCCGTGGATGAACTGGCAGTCGCCACAAACGACCAGGAACATAGGACTCCTGTCCTGGAAGGGTTAATACCCTCATTCATTGATGAAATAAATCAAAAGGCCTAGCAGGCTGATTTACAGAGGCATATCATAATCACTTGACCCTGCTGGCAAATATGGCCTGTAGTAGTCCTCTACAGGAGGATGGGCCCACATAACGGTGTTAGGGGGCAGCTGCAGAGTAAAGGGGCCCCTAATAGGTATTGGCCCCATGGGCCTAGGGGTAAACCCTTGGGTGGACCGTACCGGTCCCGGCATGATAATGGTGGAATGGATTGGAGCGGTTACCGCCGCCTCAAGCGGTCCGGTGGGCTCTGTGCAGCAATTCACAGCAACAGGGGGTCTTCTTTGGGGCACTGGCGGAGCGGTGGCAGCAGAAGGTAGTCTACGGGGGGTGACAGGCACCCTTACCTCGTCCTTCTTCGGCGGCGTCTGGATCCTGGCGGTCGCGATCTTGCGCAGCTCCCGCAACTTCTCCTCCAGCCGGACAATCTGCTCACCGATGCTCTCTGTGTCAGAGTCGCGGTCATCTGCTGGCGCCGCCGGCGCAGGTACAGTCACCGATGGCGCTGACTCGGCCTCTGCAGGTTCTGGTGATGCATCGGGTCTCCGACCCCTCCGGATGTTCTCAAAGGTATTTCGAAGTCCCTTTAGATTTTCCATCTCTTGCATGGTCTTCTCCCGACGAGGCAGCTCGGGGGAAGGGTAAGGGCTCACCCATTTTTCCAACACGGTTGGCTGCCAGAAGACGTTAGGCCCGATGAAGGAGCTCCGCTCCTGGAAGGCGTGATGGGCCGGCTCTGGAGAGCGTTCCGGTTCCCGCTCGCAGCCAGAGTAGTCTTCTTCTTCTGCCTCCCAGTCCTCAGGTTCTCGCTTGGGACGGGTCACGGCAGTGGCATAAGGGCCTCTCAGGCTCTCGGCAGGGGTGAACTCCACTTCCTCTCCCTCGCGGAGGCTGTGCTGATAGGAAGGGAGGTAGTCTCTTTTGACAGACCTTCTATTGACATATAGGTCTCTGCCAGTCATGTAATCTTGTATGAACCCGTAGCCACGGGTTTTGTCAAAGGACACCACCAACCCCTTTCTCTTTTCCAGGCGGGGTTGGGTGTTGGCGTGTCGTTCATGGATTGTCTTGGTCAACTCTTCATAATAGATCTTGGTCTTTGTATTCCGCTTTATTGCGGCCTCCCGGATCTCCGCCATGAGTGAGGACCATTTGAAAGTGGGCTGAAAGAAGTCTCTCCACGAGCCATAGCAGGGCTCTGGTTCTTTCTCCCTTGGGCGGCAGGCGGGTTTCTCCGGTCCCGGAGAGTAGGCCGGTGGAGCCTCCTCTGGCTCTACACCAATATCAGTCATCTCTGGTATGTCAGGCGCGGACGCTGCAGCAACGCTCTGTTCACTTTCCAACTTGCTCGATCCTTCTCCGGAGAGCGATAGGGTCGCGTCAATTAAATCAGCCAGCTCCTCCCACTGCACTGGGAGGCCGCCCCCCAGGTATTCCAGTATATGGAAGGCGGTGTCCATGCTGGCAGACATGCAAATGTCCAGATAAGCAGTGGCGCCTGACCTTGAACTCCTTCCCGCTATTTCCTCAGAAAGGCGCCAATTTTTCCCGCCTTTTCGGGATGAAGATGACGCAGCAGTTATTTCAGCAAGCTCAGCGGCCATCTTTAGCAAAACGCTGTCCATTCACTGACAGCAAGCAGGATTGTAAAAAGTCCACAAAACCACACTCCAATGCGGCGATTTTCTTCCTCTTGGTAGCGCAACACTGCACAGCGCTTTTTAGAGGTTTTAGGAACACTTTTGGTATGATTTTCAGTCCACAAAGTCCACTTTAAATAAACAGACAATTTGTCACTTTGGTCACAGGGCAACTGTATAAGGCACAAAGTTCACGCTTCTTGCACTAGAAAGCGTGCGTATCCTGTTCGTGACGCCAAAAGAGAGGTGCAGCGTACTCAAGTTGTGTTTAATAGAGTTTCTGGGTGTAGTAGTGCAATGACACTAACCTGAGACGGCTGACTCTCTGCAAGGGCAGGTGATGGTAGGAAAATGTTCGTGACGCCAGTGCCAATTAAACGGTGGCACGCCGTTTGCTGATAGCAGGAATAAATGAGGGACACCGTGATGTTAAAACAGAACTCCAACTTTAGTAGTTTTAAATATAGAGACATTCACGGAAGCGCAGTTCCTTTGCATACAGTCGATTTTTCAATACGGTTGATGCAGGCAATACAGATTAAGCAAGGTGACTTCAGAGTGTGACACACAGGACTTGCAGTACAGGAGCTTGCACTCTATTTCTGACTGATCCTGGGACATAGAAAATCTTCTCCAAGGCCCAATACCTTAACTCTGGCGTATATCCTTGGTTTTAGCTTTATAAAGTACCTCCTCTGTTATCTTGAGTACCTCTTGCTTTTCTGTGCTTTTGCCTCTGTCTCTCTCCCTCTTTCCTCAGACTCTAGAAGCTTCTGAACAGTGGTCTTCCTGCTTCTGCATATATATTCAGGAGGGGAACTTTCTACTTGGATTCGGAACCCGGTTACAGGGACTGCAATACCCTCTCCTGGTCCGCAGGCTTCAGGCCTGGACTTGTCTCTGACATAGTCTAAGCTCCAGCTTCAGACTACAGGCTGCAGCTTTAGACAGACACTTAGACTAGACTGACCTTTTGCTTCCCTGACTGGGCCTTATATAAACTAGGGCTCTCTAGCTCCCTCTAGTGACTAGAAGCTGGAATGACACCCCTAGCAGGCCTGTACATGCAAGTGTCATAGTAACAGGGAAATACATAACATTACATTACATGACAATTTATAAAGATGACATATACCAACTTCCCCATAAATAAGGGGGGACGACAGCACACCAAGTGACACTTTTGTAGTGACGGGCATTACAGTCCCCGTACACTACAGTTAGACAGTTCATTTATATACAGTCGTGGCCAAAAGTTTTGAGAATGACACAAATGGAGGGTGTTTTGGTACCATTCTTTATTCATGGCTGTGTTTTTGGGCAAAATTGTGAGTGAGCCCACTCGCTTGGATGAGAAGCAATCCCACACATGAATGGTCTCAGGATGCTTTACTGTTGGCATGACACAGGACTGATGGTAGCTCTCACCTTTTCTTCTCCGGACAAGCCTTTTTCCAGATGCCCCAAACAATCGGAAAGAGGCTTTATCAGAGAATATGACTTTGTCCCAGTCCTCAGCAGTCCATTCACCAAACTTTCTGCAGAAGATCAATCTGTCCCTGATGGTTTTTTTGGAGAGAAGTGGCTTCTTTGCTGCCCTTCTTGACACCAGGCCATCTTCCAAAAGTCTTCGCCTCACTGTGCGTGCAGATGCGCTCACACCTGCCTGCTGCCATTCCTGAGCAAGCTCTGCACTGGTGGCACTCCGATCCCGCAGATGAATCCTCTTTAGGAGATGATCCTGGCGCTTGCTGGACTTTCTTGGACGCCCTGAAGCCTTCTTAACAAGATTTGAATCTCTTTCCTTGAAGTTCTTGATGATCCTATAAATTGTTGATTGAGGTGCAATCTTAGTAGCCACAATATCCTTGCCTGTGAAGCCATTTTTATGCAACGCAATGATGGCTGCACGCGTTTCTTTGCAGGTCACCATGGTTAACAATGGAAGAACAATGATTTCAAGCATCACCCTCCTTTTAACATGTCAAGTCTGCCATTTTAACCCAATCAGCCTGACATAATGATCTCCAGCCTTGTGCTCGTCAACATTCTCACCTGAGTTAACAAGACGATTACTGAAATGATCTCAGCAGGTCCTTTAATGACAGCAATGAAATGCAGTGGAAAGGTTTGTTTGGGATTAAGTTAATTTTCATGGCAAAGAAGGACTATGCAAGTCATCTGATCACTCTTCATAACATTCTGGAGTATATGCAAATTGCTGTTATAAAAACTTAAGCAGCAACTTTTCCAATTTCCAATATTTATGTAATTCTTAAAACTTTTGGCCACGACTGTATATACATACACACTATCTATCTATGTATCTATCTATCTATCTAGCTCATATCTATCTATCTATCTATCTATCTATCTATCTATCTATCTATCTATCTATCTATCTATCTATCATCTATCTATCTATCTATCTATCTATCTATCTATCTATCTATCTCATATCTATCTATCTATCTATCTATCTATCATCTATCTATCTCATATCTATCTATCTCATATCTATCTATCTATCTATCTATCTATCTATCTATCTATCTATCTATCTATCTATCTCATATCTATCTATCATCTATCTATATGTATCTGTCTGTCTATCTCATATCTATCTATCAATCTCATATCTATCTATTATCTATCTAAATAAAAAATAATCCACAACACTCCCATTGTGTAAATCAAAAGGAGTGTTCTTTAATCACCAATTTCAGTCCTCTTACTGGGACTTTTCTCACTGTTTGAGAAAACTCCCAGTAAGAGGACGGTAATGTCTCTCTGGTGATTGAAGAACATTCCTTTTGATTTACACCATGGGAGTGTTGTGGATTCTTTAGTATTTACTTTATTGGATGTTGGATCGCCTCCACAGCCGCTGGCACACCGTAATCATCCGTTACTGATGTGCCGTCCACATTATTGAAATGATCTATCTGTCTATTATCTATCTCTGTATCTATCTATCTATGTATATATCAGATTATGAGGGAGATTTTTTAGGAAAAAAGTTCCGAACACTATTTCTCCAACCTTTTAAATGTCTTTGCAACAAAATATTGTCGCTAGTGACGTTTTTATGCCGCCCTCATCACTATCTGAAAAGGGACGTGGTGAAGGTGGGGCCATCGGGTACACCACATGTATCTTAATTTTTCAGAGCTGAACCCGGACATACCCATATTTTCACCCAGGCAGCCCCCCTGATGTTAGCATTGGAGCAGCTCATGCTCCGATGCGCTCCATTACCCTGCGCAGGGCACGGGCTCTTTTGTTTACAACAACACACTGCCGACAGTGTGTTCGGTGACGTCACCGGCTCTGATGGGCATGCTTTAGCGCTGCCCTAGCCATTTTACTGGCAGCCCCATGGAGAGCCCAGTTCGTCACCGGAACTCCTGAAAATGCCTTTGCCCTGCTCCGATGCTCAAGTCAGGGGGGCTGCCTGGGTGAAAATGGAGGTATGTCCGGGTTCAGCTCTGAACCTGGACAACCCCTTTAAATGAAGATAGATATCAATTGCAGCTCCCAGCTGGCACACAGTCTGCTGGAGGATGTGCCTACTATATAAAAAGGCCAACATCGTCTATCTCACAGTTGTCTATCTATCTATCTATCTATCTATCTATCTATTAATATATATATATGTATATATATATATATATACACTCACCTAAAGAATTATTAGGAACACCTGTTCTATTTCTCATTAATGCAATTATCTAGTCAACCAATCAAATGGCAGTTGCTTCAATGCATTTAGGGGGGTGGTCCTGGTCAAGACAATCTCCTGAACTCCAAACTGAATGTCAGAATGGGAAAGAAAGGTGATTTAAGCAATTTTGAGCATGGCATGGTTGTTGGTGCCAGACGGTCCGGTCTGAGTATTTCACAATCTGCTCAGTTACTGGGATTTTCACGCACAACCATTTCTAGGGTTTACAAAGAATGGTGTGAAAAGGGAAAAACATCCAGTATGCGGCAGTCCTGTGGGCAAAAATGCCTTGTGGATGCTAGAGGTCAGAGGAGAATGGGCCGACTGATTCAAGCTGATAGAAGAGCAACGTTGACTGAAATAACCACTCGTTACAACCGAGGTATGCATCAAAGCATTTGTGAAGCCACAACACGCACAACCTTGAGGCGGATGGGCTACAACAGCAGAAGACCCCACCGGGTACCACTCATCTCCACTACAAATAGGAAAAAGAGGCTACAATTTGCACGAGCTCACCAAAATTGGACTGTTGAAGACTGGAAAAATGTTGCCTGGTCTGATGAGTCTCGATTCAAATGCTAGAGTCCGAATTTGGCGTAAACAGAATGAGAACATGTATCCATCCTCTGATGGCTACTTCCAGCAGGATAATGCACCATGTCACAAAGCTCGAATCATTTCAAATTGGTTTCTTGAACATGACAATGAGTTCACTGTACTAAAATGGCCCCCACAGTCACCAGATCTCAACCCAATAGAGCATCTTTGGGATGTGGTGGAACGAGAGCTTCGTGCCCTGGATGTGCATCCCTCAAATCTCCATCAACTGCAAGATGCTATCCTATCAATATGGGCCAACATTTCTAAAGACTGCTATCAGCACCTTGTGGAATCAATGCCACGTAGAATTAAGGCAGTTCTGAAGGCAAAAGGGGGTCCAACACCGTATTAGTATGGTGTTCCTAATAATTCTTATATATAAAGTACAGACCAAAGGTTTGGACACACTTTCTCATTCAAAGAGTTTTCTTTATTTTCATGACTATGAAGGCATCAAAACTATGAATTAACACATGTGGAATTATATACATAACAAACAAGTGTGAAACAACTGAAAATATGTCATATTCTAGGTTCTTCAAAGTAGCCACCTTTTGCTTTGATTACTGCTAGGCACACTCTTGGCATTCTCTTGATGAGCTTCAAGAGGTAGTCCCCTGAAATGGTCTTCCAACAGTCTTGAAGGAGTTCCCAGAGATGCTTAGCACTTGTTGGCCCTTTTGCCTTCACTCTGCGGTCCAGCTCACCCCAAACCATCTCGATTGGGTTCAGGTCCGGTGACTGTGGAGGCCAGGTAATTTGGCGCAGCACCCCATCACTCTCCTTCATATATATATATATATCTGTCTTATATCTATCTATCTATCTATCTATCTATCTATCTATATCTCATATCTATCTATCTATCTATCTCTCATATCTATCTATCTCTCATATCTATCTATCTCATATCTATCTATCTATCTATCTATCTATCTATCTATCTATCTATCTCTCTATCTATCTCTCATATCTATCTATCTCATATCTATCTATCTCTCATATCTATCTATCTATCTATCTCATATCTATCTCATATGTATCTATCATATCTATATATCTATCTATCTCCTATCTAATAATGATACATGAGTAGATCATGCAGGCGATTGTCGGGAGGGAAGCGTTCTTTCCCGGCAATCGCCTGCTCTTCAGCAGAGGAGACCAGTGCTATTACATTCAGCAATCGCCTCCACAGTATGGAAAGGAGAGATCGCTATGCCATCACTCGTCCCCATACTGAATCATTGTTTGCCGGTAGCAGATTGTGATTACTGCTGAAAGACTCTGATTACCAGATGAACTAGCATTTGCTTGTCCATCAAGTAATCGGCAGCAGTAAGCAGTATTACACTGCCAGATCATTGCTAACGAGCATTACTACGAACACTGAAATCCAAGCTTAACTGGACCTAAAATACGGGTCACACAATATACACATAAATCCTAACTAATTCAAGATGTGTTACTACCCAGTGAAAGAATGAAGCAATAAGGACTCAAAAAATAAATATCCTTTATTCAATTGCATTAAAAAGTCATATATGCAAAAATGTGAGGGAATCCACATAACACTGGTGAAAGAACAAGAGAGTCAGCTGGTGGGAAACAAAATAGTACAATGTGCAATGTGCGTATATACTGTAATACCAAAGTCAAAGCAACACAGGGGTATCCTCCTATCAAGTAATACACTTCTCATCATAGGACACATAAAACATTGTCCCACAGTGAAATTCACCTGTAGGAGCCAATCCCCAAAAGCTATTGCAGATTCCAAACCATAAAGAATGGCTTTATCATGCAGCATCTATCCACACCGCTGTCCCCCACTCACGCAACGCGTTTCAGGAATTCTACCTGATCACCATGCCTGTCAATGTCTTTATGTCAGCAGTCTGCCTGATTTCCTGTGTAGAGAATAAAGTAGACATTTTCTGGCATAAATACATTAAAAATAATGGAGTTCCCATCAGTGGTCATGTTTATGGATCCCCCTGGGCCACTTTTTCCAGCACACATTCGGACACGTGCAGACATAATTCTCTTAAAACAGACCAAGAAGCAGCATGTGCCCTTGGTGAAACTGCCACCCTCTTAAAATGTGTTTGCTATATAAATCTCCCCAACTGTCCATTTTTCATACAAGTTAAGTAATGAAAGCTGAACCCAGTGTGCTCTCAGCAAATAACGATGAGGGAACGCAGAGTTCCATAAAAGTTTGCATAAAAGAGCATTTTAATACATTTTGTGGGGCATGCCGGGTAATACAGTCAGGGCTTCCATCCCACAACTTATAATTTATGATGTTGCATTACAGCTTAAAGGCTTTTTGTTTATGATTGCATTTTACTCTTTTTTTGGCTTAAAATCATATTTTCAACTGGCTTTTATTAAAAATATTGAGCCATTCTGTCACAAAGGGTTAACTCTTTTTCTAGCTATGCGACCGATAATTTCACTTTGTGCTGGTCATCTAATAAACCTTATCTCTAAACTACTGAGAGGTGATAAACACTTATTTAAGCCACATTCTTATCAGTAAGATAAGAACCGAGCTATAATGAGTGTTTATAATGTCAGAGAGCAGAGATAAGGAGTCTAGTAAAAAAGAAAAATATCTAGTCACCAGTCCGCAAAAATTGTTTCGCTGCAGGTCCGAGAAGTGTTGTGGGGTGAATCACACTTTCATGCAGTATATATATAGGGTTCGGACCGCGCGTGTCATAAAAAGACGGTATACAAACAGTTTTTTTCCTTTCTCCTTCTTCTTATAGAAATAAACCGAGGGCTGCAAATGTCCTATTTGTGGATATCCTGCAACTAATACAAATTATAATAGTGTAAATCCGTACGGTTGTTTTGCCCTGCAGTGCACAGATTGTACTTACACGGCACTCCACCAACAAAAAGCGTATCTACGATATCCTCCGCGGCTGATTATATTTTTTGCGGCGAAGATCCACGTTCATACACGGCCAAAACAGGGTTCAACCACGGACTTGGTTCCAGTACACACCAGATGAGTCTGCTAATATTCCCAATTTTTTTTCCTAAAAGTTTCTGTGGATACAAGTGGCTCCTACCATAGTGAAGCTCCGATGACTGTTTTAAAAGGTTTATTAGTACATACTTACAAACATGCACTTTAAAATTCACATAAAAAATCCCAGCGTCTTATTCTTTGCCCGACCCAGGTTTCGCTCCTTAAGCTTCGTCAGGGGCACAATTCATCTCACCCTCCCCCTTCTTTTTATTCGGTAGGCTAGAGTTAATCAAGCACCTGATGTGCTACTCCAGACACCTTCTCTTTTTCCTACACTTAACCCTACACTTGTATCTCCTAATAGTCAAGGGAAAAAAATGCAGATCTTTAGGTCCTAATACACATTGGAATAGTTGTTCTACCAATTTATTTATCTAATTTAGAACGGCTTGCAGGTCAAAATCTACATTAAGGCCCCCTGGTTGTATACCGTCTTTTTATGACACGCGCGGTCCGAACCCTATATATATACAGAGATAAGGAGTCTGTCTGCTTCTGGTCTGACGGAAAACACAAAAAATCCAAATGGTGCTGCTAGAGCATGTCAGCTCTCTACAGAAAAAAGGTTGCCTTTATTTTTAAATAAAGACCAATTGAAAAAATAGATTTTTAGCTCAAAATAAGTACAATAAAAGAAAAAAACTGCCCCAAAGGTGTACATAGCCTTTAACCAATCACATTTTTAAAGGGGTTCTCCAGGACTACAAAAAAGGATCTTAGAAATGACAGCACATCTTTTCCATAGTCTGAATCCTCTATTGCAGCCCACAAAGCAAATGAGAAAAGAAAGGCATAAAACAAGGTGATCTCTGATAAAGCCAACATTCAAGCAATGCACATTGGGTAGAGTACGAATACCTAATGCTGGACTTGTCCCTTAGGGTTTTGTTCTCATGAGTTTTAAAGTGATTCGTTTTGCTTTCATGAATTCCTTACATTCATGTATTCTGTAGTATGGACACATTTTCAGTTTGGCATAGTTGGCTTTATTGTTCTATGCTCTTCTTTTTTCTTTTTCTTTGTGAATTGTGCCCCTTTTGGTGGCATATTGTTAGAACTCCTGGTTAAATGTTCTGAGTGTCTTCTACTAGCTTCCATTCAAGTTAATGAGGCAAAGTCCATGTACAAGAGCTGCACTGTTTCCAGGGGAAAAAAGCAGACCCTTTTCCAAATCCTTGATAAGTTCTTTAGTCGACAACAAAAATATGTAGATGGCTGTCCCTGACAATGTCATCTTTCTGTAACAATGCAAGATTGCAGAACTTGTCTCAACCTATAGAAGTTGCTTTTGACAAGTCCTAATTAATGGCTCTTGGTAGTCAGATACCATCAGGACTTGAGTAGCAGAATAATGTAACAACTGTAAAGTTTCAAAAAAAGATATTTGAAACGTGTCAGACTGAACATGAACTAAATACTAGAATAAGGATAGCAATGAATGAGGAAGATGGATTCCACATAACAATGACGAACATTAATAAGATAACTTAAGGTCAGGTCCATTTAGGCCAATGGATAGGAGCCAAAGTGGAGGTGACCAAGATACATATACACTATTGGAAGGCCCTGGGTGGTGTATCCAAGGTCTACTAGTATGCCAACAGGCAGAAAAAACAGGGTGGGTCTTACCGGTAAGGATGCCCGGGTCGTATGGTCCACTGTTCAAAACAGGTGTCTTTGAACCTGGTTGCGACCGTCAGTCGGTTAGGTCTTGATGGCTGAGGGCAACAGGGAAATATCTAACCCTGTTACTGCCCTACTTGGCCTGTTGTACCCTAACCACCTAACACGAGGTCCTGGCCCTGCAAGGGGTGGCCCCGTCCGGAACCTGACCCTGAAACATGCACCCTAGATGGCCCTGTGAAAAGAGGGAAAAGGCCAAAGAGGGGCTATGACTATCAGGATGGTACGGTGTGTAAAGTTCATCTACTTCTACACGACCCCCTAATTCATCAGGGGACAGGGGTCATGGAGAGAGGAAAAGTACCCCACTCCTGTGTCGGCTGTATGATGTTAGCGGACAGAGGGGAGGGGAAAGGAACAGAGATTATACCAGCTTGAGTGGACGTATACAGTCCAAGTCAGCACAAGTACCTGTAGAAGGGAAAACATAGAGAAAAGCCCACTCAGGTACAAAGTATAACCATAATTCCAGCAGCTGGCATATTAGATGCAAGTTACTTACTGTGTCTCACATGGAATGCGTATGGCCTATACCAAGGAGGACCCACCCTGTTTTTTCTGCCTGTTGGCATACTAGTAGACCTTGGGTACACCACCCAGGGCCTTCCAATAGTGTATATGTATCTTGGTCACCTCCACTTTGGCTCCTATCCATGGGCCTAAATGGACCTGACCTTAAGTGATCTTATTAATGTTCGTCATTGTTATGTGGTTTGTCTAGTAGGGGCTCACCATCTTAGTTCTTAATCGTCCGAATAAAAGATAGATTTTAAAACGTTACTGCCCCTTTTTCTTACATATTTGCTTCACAGAGCAGTACACTTGAGAGAGGTGCCTCTGCACCTTCTCTCTCCAGGGACCACCCTCATTCCTTTCCATTTTGTTATTTATAGGGACATGGCAGGTTTCCTGTCCACAGGTCTAGATAGGGACGCATGGCTCACCGAAGCCAAGACTATCTTTTCTGAGCAAAGTTTCACCCCAAAAAAATTTACCCCGACCTTGAATGGGGCATTTGCGGATTTGACCCGTATATACAAAGAGCACATTAGTTCCTGGTGGGAGGTCCTGGGCCTTGAGAACTACATAAAACAGGGGATTGTACCACACGGTTTACGTATATCCCTCACTCCAGCCAGCCGCATCAGGAACCCCGAACTTCTGAAGAAGTGGGAACAGGAGGCCACCAACAGCTCACTTAGGTTTATACAGTTGCTGCTGGAGGAAGAGAGAGGGCTACTTGCCAAACTAGACAGCAGCCTCTCAGATCAAATAGAGATAACCAAAAAGTTCCATCTAGAGGCAGAGTTTGGAGTCAAAGAAAATCAGCTACAAAACACTATTGAGAAGTATCAGTACTACTTGAAAGAACGCAAACATAGACAGTTTGCCAGGGACAGCCAGGATTTCAAAGTAAATAAGGCCTACCTGTTCTTGACTAACCCTGACACTTCTCATAGAACCGACATCTCCACTTCCGAAACGGACGTGTCAGATAGTGAGAGGGACAAATATCCCAGGAATAGGGGACGAGGACGTGGGGGCTATAGATCCAGACGTCGTGGTGGCCGGTATAATCCAAACCAGCCACATTACCAGCCACAATGCGCACCCCCCGCCCCTCAATCATCTGCCTCGCAGCCATCCTCTGCACCACTTTTTTTAGAACAGACAATGCACTATCCACTACGGAGCAGGAACGTCGTACCGCCATCCAACTGACCGATCCTGTAGATGATAAGCTGGTCATCAACTTGTCGTCACGCTCCCTTACAGAAGTTGAAATTAGGGCATTGAGACGCGGCTTATCCTTCGTGCCTACCACCAATTTTGATCTGTTCCGGTGGACCAAGGATCTCCACCTGTTCGCCCGCAAGCTGAAGTGGCACAAACACTTCAAGCTGAGGGACAAGAAAGAAAGCCGCGAGCTGGGCGTGCCGGTGGAGATCCTGGGCGATGTACGTTTCCTATTTAATCTGGACATCATGCCGGATAACCCTGACGGCAGAGGTCCTTTTACTGACCTCAGGAACAAAAGTAATAAAATGCCACCCGCAGGAGACATCTCATGTGTTGACGTCTTCCTGAAACAGACCACCACGGAATTAGCTAGGATCAGTCCCACTGCCACGAGGTATAACTGTGGCTGGAAAGAAAGACAGGCGATTAAAACACTCTCCACCGATACTAATATCATGATCAAGCCCTCGGATAAAGGGGGAAATGTGGTCATTCTCGATACCGCCACCTATAGAGACATGTGTCTTACTTTACTCAGTGACAGAGACAGCTATGAAATACTACCATCTGACCCCACCTCTGGGTTGCAACAGGAATTACGTGACATTCTAACGATAGCCAAGATGGATGGTCTCATTAGTAGCAATGAGTTTGATTTTCTGTTCCCGGAACACCCCACCATGGCTACCTTTTACTGCCTACCCAAGGTACATAAGGGCACATCACCCCTTAAGGGTCGCCCAATTGTATCAGGGGTAGGCAGTTTGCCACAGAACAGCGGAATATACGTGGACCGCATTCTAAGCCCATTCGTGCAGTCCCTGCCATCTTATGTTAAAGATACTGGAGATTTACTCTCAAAGTTAGAAGATCTCAATCTTGAACCACATTGGTTCATGGCATCGATTGATGTCGAGGCCCTATATTCCTCAATCCCCCATGAGAAGGGTCTCTCAGCCACAGCACACTTTCTGAGAGCTAGAGGAATGCAGTTCTCTGCACATAATGAACTGATACTTAAACTCCTGAACTTTGTATTGACAAGTAATTGTTTCCTCTTTGATGGACGACTATACCACCAGCTCAGGGGCACAGCGATGGGTAGCTCTTGTGCACCATCCTATGCAAACTTGCTCCTGGGCTGGTGGGAGGAGACTACGGTGGATACACCGGGTTGGTACACCGAGTACATCGTCCTCTGGGCCCGCTTCATAGATTACATTTTCATCCTGTGGAGCGGGCCAGAGGACGAGTTCGGGAGGTTGGTGGATGAACTCAATCATAATTCCATTAACCTCAGGTTTACATCTGTAATTGTACGTGACAATCTGCCATTTCTTGACATCTGCATATCCAGAGACAGGGAGGGAGGTCTCCAGACAACCATATTTCGTAAGGAAACATCAACGAATTCTCTGCTTCGATGGGACAGTTGTCATCCTGTCCCATTGAAGCGGGGTATCCCCGTTGGCCAATACCTTAGACTTAGGCGGAACTGCTCGGAACCGCGTGAATTCAAACGCCAAGCACATGAGTTAAGAGAGCGTTTTCGGGCACGGGGATACCCTGATAATGTATTAAGAAAAGCATATCAGAGAGCACAACAGGAGGCACGCACCACACTCCTACACCCCGTGAAAGGAGCCAAAACTGAACCACAAAAGTCCCTACGAATCATCGGCACCTATGATTCAGCGGCCAGGGAAATTAAAGAGATTTTGGCCCGTAACTGGGACACTCTCCGGATGGACCCAGATCTAGCAGATGTAATCAGTACCCATCCATCAATTACTTTTAGGAGGGGAACCAACCTCAGAGATTTATTTGTTCATAGCCATTATAGCCCCCCCAAGAAAAGAACGTGGTTAGACAAACCAGTATTCGGATGTTTCCAGTGCGGCCGATGTAGTTTTTGAAAATTCGTCACCCAGGTTAAAACAGTGACCTTTGACCCCATAGGTTTCACTCACCAAATACGTGGTTTCATTAACTGCCGCACGATAGGAGTAATCTACCTGCTCACCTGTGAGTGTGGTATCAGATACGTAGGTAAGACCCGTAGGGAGCTACGGATACGTATAGGTGAGCACATGGGTGACATCCGTAATAAGAGAGATACCCCGGTAGCAAGACACATGCACTCGGCCCACGGTGGACGCGCATCAGGGGTTAAATTCATAGGTTTGGAGGTGATCAAGAAGCCACTACGGGGAGGCGATTGGGACAAAAAAATTCTCCAGAGGGAGTGTTGGTGGATATTCAAGCTGAGGACCACCAACCCCCTTGGCTTGAACGACCAACTGCACTTTGGCTGCTTCCTATAACCTCTATGATAACCGTTTTTCATGTATCCCAATTGTATATTTAGATCTCCCATGGTCTGGACAGGAGGCGCATCGTCTTTAAAATAACCGTCACCTGTCCCTGGTACCTGATCGGAGAAGACTGGTATAGCCCTATACCCGTCTCAGGCTTACATCACCTCGGGTTTGCTTACTTCTACTATGTTGCTATATATGCGGATCTTAGTCATGATTGCACTGCCAGATTTGAGCGGTGTATTTAAGTAAATCCACATATAGGTTGAAAACATTATCGCTTATTTGTAGTGTCATGGCACTCCGTCCAGACCTGATAGTTAACCTGCCATAAATGCCCCCCTTAGGTCCTCGTTTTACCAGTGACTCCTCCCACCTTCGCTGCTCCCATCGGACGGCGGGCGTGGCTTTCCGTTCCGACCACGCCCCCTGATTCTGTGACGCTGCGGTAGCCGAGCGTCGCAAACGGCCGCCCCCTCCTGCCAGTGCGCATGTGCAATGGGAGGTGGCCGACCGCGTCATGCAATACACAAGCCTAAGCGTGCGCGGCGGCCACGCCCCCTAAACAGACGCACGGCCAGCCCACTCTGCACATTGAAACCCCTGAGCGCACACCACTGGCGCTAACAGACGCCGGCAGACAGGCAGTGTATCTAGCTGCCCTGCAAACCTCCTTGGTATAGGCCATACGCATTCCATGTGAGACACAGTAAGTAACTTGCATCTAATATGCCAGCTGCTGGAATTATGGTTATACTTTGTACCTGAGTGGGCTTTTCTCTAGGGTGCATCTAGGGTGCATGTTTCAGGGTCAGGTTCCGGACGGGCCACCCCTTGCGGGGCCAGGACCTCGTGTTAGGTGGTTAGGGTACAACAGGCCAAGTAGGGCAGTAACAGGGTTAGATATTTCCCTGTTGCCCTCAGCCATCAAGACCTAACCGACTGACGGTCGCAACCAGGTTCACAGACACCTGTTTTGAACAGTGGACCATACGACCCGGGCATCCTTACCGGTAAGACCCACCCTGTTTTTTCTGCCTGTTGGCATACTAGTAGACCTTGGGTACACCACCCAGGGCCTTCCAATAGTGTATATGTATCTTGGTCACCTCCACTTTGGCTCCTATCCATGGGCCTAAATGGACCTGACCTTAAGTGATCTTATAATGTTCGTCATTGTTATGTGGTTTGTCTAGTAGGGGCTCACCTTCTTAGTTCTTAATCGTCCGAATAAAAGATAGATTTTAAAACGTTACTGCCCCTTTTTCTTACATATTTGCTTCACAGAGCAGTACACTTGAGAGAGGTGCCTCTGCACCTTCTCTCTCCAGGGACCACCCTCATTCCTTTCGAAGATGGATTCCAGCCATGGAATAGACAGCATCTGAAAATCCATACAGGAGGAGAGCAATAAAGCAGAACGATAGCAGAAACTGACCCTGAACAATATGTCGTTAAAAAGTAGAAAATAAAAGCCCAAACTGAAAAGTGAACTCTGAACGCACAATAAACACAACTACAGTAAATACAAGAATAGGACAGTGGAACCACAAATGTCAGGATGTTCTCAAGCAAAGCCAATAGACTAAGATTTAAGTCTCCGGAAACAACTGCACATAGTATTAACTATGCCCGGCAAAGAGGCACAGACACTAGAGGTATTTCAATCAAAAAGCCCCCCCACAGTAAAGGCCAGACTAAGGGCTCATGCATACAAACGTATTTTTGGTCTGTATCTGATCCATATTTTTTGCAGTCAGATGCGGACCCATTCACTTCAATGGGGCCACAAAAGATGCGGACACCACACCGCATCCATATCTGTCTCTCCCGTGGCCTCGCAAAAAAAAAAAATAGAACATGTCCTATTCTTTTCCGCATTACGGACAAGGATAGAACTGTTCTATTATGAGGAGGATGTTCCGAAAAATACAGAACACACATGGCTGGTATCCGTTTTTTGCAGATCCACAATTTGCAGATGGCAAAAATGGCTGCGGCCGCGTGCATGAGCCCTAAGCAAGCTGACTACCGAACTAGATTCAGATATGAAGCAGTTGCATAGCAATTCTATCAAACACAATGAGAAACAGGAAAGAGATCCCTGTTCCTCATAACACTATCATTAATACATGTTGCATTTGTCATTACACTGCCATTTTATATAGAGATGGCCTTGCGGTTTGCCCAGCGGTCGTTTCGCGGCGAACTTTGCGTGTTCACGATTTGCCGAACATGCGAACATATGGAGATATTCACGCCCGCCTTATTCTTTTACATTGTAAAGAACTTTGACCCATGACACATCCATCAGGTGGTACAGGACAGCCAATTGAGACGTTTCAGCACATGGACATACCCCCTACCTTATAAATAAACCTGATCTGGCCGCCATTTTACATTCAGTGTTTTGCCAGTGTAGGGAGAGATTGCTATGTGGAGCAGGGACAGGCATGTTAGGGACACCAAACGCTAGCTAGGGCCACAAAAGTCCTTTTAAGGACTGGTATAGGTGTGCTATCTACAGTATAGGTGTGATACACAGAGGGGTGCGATATACTTATACTTTTATAATGAGTCAAAAACACATTGATCTATATAGTGATCACCTGGAAGTCAGGGGCCTAGAGGCTAGGGGCATTTTTATATAGGGTAAGGTTCCAGACGGGGTCGCTCTTATTAGGGAGGGTGGTCTGTGGTTAGGCTATCAGGGCCAGAATAGCACCCCCCTGTAGGGCAATATCAGGGACAGTTCTTTGCCCACCTTGTCCTTCAATACCACATCATCATCTAACCCAGGGATAGATGTTCTTTGCTTTCCCTCCTGGATTCATCGATGTGCACTGGAACCCCCCGGATTGTGGTAGGACATATGGTTTCTGATTTGGTGCCGCCGAGCACTTGTTATTGCCTACCACATCTATGCTTTTTGCTTAACTTTAATAATTTCATTTATTTTCATTTTGATGGATATCTTTTCCATTTACACGTCCGCAAAATGGGTCCGCATCCGTTCCGCAATTTTGCGGAACAGGTGCAGACCCATTCATGTTCATTGGGGCCGGAATGTGCTGTCCGCATCCGCATTTGCAGATCCGCATCCGCATTTGCGGATCCACACTTCCGCATCTGTGCTTCCGTTTCCGCAAAAAAATAGAACATGTCCTATTCTTGTCCGCAATTGCAGACAAGATTAGGCATTTTCTATTATAGTGCCGGCGATGTGCGGTCCACAAATTGCGGAATGCATATTGCCGGTGTCCGTGTTTTGCGGATCCGCAAAACACTAACGGACGTGTGAATGGACCCTCATAGTAAAATTATTAAAGGTTACGTTTTATCTTTATGTATATTCTAATGGATTGCCTTTCTTGTACAATGTTATAATATACTTTCTATGTTAGAAAGTACAGTTGTGTTCAAAATTATTCAACCCCCAATGCTGTAAAGGGTTTTAGGGAATTTAGTGTACATTTGTAATTGTGTTCAGAATGAAATCTTACAAGGACTTTTTAAAGAACCGAATGCAACTAAAATGACATTAATTGTTTTTGTAATACAGTACTAAATGTTTTTTTTGTGATTTCTTCATTGACACAATTATTCAACCCCTTAAAGGGTTTCTATCACTTCGTTTCACCTATTTAGCTTTCAGACACTAGCGATCCGCTAGTGTCTGCTTTATCTAACCATCCTAATATAAGAGCTTATTGTCCTGCCGTTTAGCTAAAAAAATAACTTATATAGATATGCAAATGAGCCTCTAGGTGCTATGGGGGCGTGATTAGCACCTAGAGGCTCCGTCTACCTTAACAAACTGCCGCCGCCCAGCGCGTCCTTCCAGCCCGCCCATCTCCTCCGGAATGCGATGCTCCTCGTATTCGGCGCATGCGCAGTGAATGTCTGATCGCTTCCCTGCTCAGACATCTCCACTGCGCCTGCGCCGATGACGTCATAGTGCTCCGAGGAACAGGCGCAGTGGAGATGTCTGAGCAGGGAAGCGATCAGACATTCACTGCGCATGCGCCGAATACGAGGAGCATCGCATTCCGGAGGAGATGGGCGGGCTGGAGGGACGCGCTGGGCGGCGGCAGTTTGTTAAGGTAGACGGAGCCTCTAGGTGCTAATCACGCCCCCATAGCACCTAGAGGCTCATTTGCATATCTATATAAGTTATTTTTTTAGCTAAACGGCTGCCCAATAAACAGTTATATTAGGATGGTTAGATAAAGCAGACACTAGCGGATCGCTAGTGTCTGAAAGCTAAATAGGTGAAACGAAGTGATAGAAACCCTTTAAAGACTACCACTCTTAAGAACAGAGGTTCATTCAAGTGTTTTCGATCAGGTATTGAAAACACCTGTGGATGTCAAGGAGCAGCAATCAAGCATAATAAGCACCAATTAGGCAGATTTAAAAGGACTGTGATACTCAGCTCTTTCTAGACATTTACTGGTGTGTTTACAAACATGGTGAAGTCAAGAGAATGGTCCAGGAAGACAAGAGAAGAGGTGATTTCTCTTCACAGGAAGGGCAATGGCTATAAGAAGATTGCAAAGATGTTAAACATACCAAAAAAGACACCATAGGAAGCATCGTTCGCAAATTCAAGGCAAAGGGCACTGTTGAAACGCTACCTGGTCGTGGCAGAAAGATGCCGACTTCGACTGCTGTGCGCTACCTGAAGAGCAAAGTGGAGAAAAGTCCCTGTGTGACTGCTGAGGAACTGAAAAAAGATTTTTCAGATGTGGGTACTGAAGTTTCAGCTCAGACAATAAGGCGCACACTGCGTAATGAAGGCCTCCATGCCAGAACTCCCAGGCGCACCCCCTTGCTGTCTCCAAAGAATAAGAAGAGTCGACTGCAGTATGCCAAAAGTCATGTGGACAAACTACAAAAGTTTTGGGATAGTGTTCTGTGGACTGATGAAACAAAATTAGAACTGTTTGGGCCCATGGATCAACGCTATGTTTGGAGGAGGAAGAACAAGGCCTATGAAGAAAAGAACACCTTGCCTACTGTGAAGCATGGCGGGGGGATCAATCATGCTTTGGGGCTGTTTTGCTTCTACAGGTACAGGGAAGCTTCAGCGTGTGCAAGTACCATGAATTCTCTTCAGTACCAGGAGATATTGGATGAAAATGTGATACAGTCCATCACAAACCTGAGGCTTGGGAGACGTTGGACCTTTCAACAGGACAATGATCCCAAGCATACCTCCAAGTCCACTAGAGCATGGTTGCAGATTAAAGGCTGGAACATTTTAAAGTGGCCATTGCAGTCACCAGACTTAAATCCGATTGAGAACCTCTGGTGGGACTTAAAGAAAGCAGTTGCAGCGCGCAAGCCTAAGAATGTGACTGAACTGGAGGCTTTTGCCCATGAAGAATGGGCGAAGATACCCGTAGATCGCTGCAAGACACTTGTGTCAAGCTATGCTTCACGTTTAAAAGCTGTTATAACTGGAAAAGGATGTTGTACTAGAATGTCACTTGGGGGTTGAATAAAACTGATAATGATGTGAGCACAGAAAAGACATTTGTGGTTATTTCATTATAAATGTTATGTTATATTTGTCTGACTTACAAGTGCCTCTTTGATTTAATTGTAAACAAGATGACTGAAATGATCAAAATCAATGTAAAACTGGCCAGAACACTCAATTTCAGTGGGGGTTGAATAATTTTGAACACAACTGTATATTATAGTGCATTTGTATTGTGCGGCAGTTGTGTGCGGTTCTGCTGCGATACTGCAGGTATATAGAGGGACAAACGCTATTGGAAAAAGTAATTTCTACTGGTGTGATATACCAGTCGCCCCCCAAAAAAACTGATTGAAGCAGGGTGTTATATACCAATATACAGTCGTGGCCAAAAGTTTTGAGAATGACACAAATATTAGTTTTCACAAAGTTTGCTGCTAAACTGCTTTTAGATCTTTGTTTCAGTTGTTTCTGTGATGTAGTGAAATATAATTACACGCACTTCATACGTTTCAAAGGCTTTTATCGCTTTTATCGACAATTACATGACATTTATGCAAAGAGTCAGTATTTGCAGTGTTGGCCCTTCTTTTTCAGGACCTCTGCAATTCGACTGGGCATGCTCTCAATCAACTTCTGGGCCAATTCCTGACTGATAGCAACCCATTCTTTCATAATCACTTCTTGGAGTTTGTCAGAATTAGTGGGTTTTTGTTTGTCCACCCGCCTCTTGAGGATTGACCACAAGTTCTCAATGGGATTAAGATCTGGGGAGTTTCCAGGCCATGGACCCAAAATGTCAACGTTTTGGTCCCCGAGCCACTTAGTTATCACTTTTGCCTTATGGCACGGTGCTCCATCGTGCTGGAAAATGCATTGTTCTTCACCAAACTGTTGTTGGATTGTTGGAAGAAGTTGCTGTTGGAGGGTGTTTTGGTACCATTCTTTATTCATGGCTGTGTTTTTGGGCAAAATTGTGAGTGAGCCCACTCCCTTGGATGAGAAGCAACCCCACACATGAATGGTCTCAGGATGCTTTACTGTTGGCATGACACAGGACTGATGGTAGCGCTCACCTTTTCTTCTCCGGATAAGCCTTTTTCCAGATGCCCCAAACAATCGGAAAGAGGCTTCATCGGAGAATATGACTTGGCCCCAGTCCTCAGCAGTCCATTCACCATACTTTCTGCAGAAGATCAATCTGTCCCTGATGTTTTTTTGGGAGAGAAGTGGCTTCTTTGCTGCCCTTCTTGACACCAGGCCATCTTCCAAAAGTCTTCGCCTCACTGTGCGTGCAGATGCGCTCACACCTGCCTGCTGCCATTCCTGAGCAAGCTCTGCACTGGTGGCACTTCGATCTCGCAGCTGAATCCTCTTTAGGAGACGATCCTGGCGCTTGCTGGACTTTCTTGGACGCCCTGAAGCCTTCTTATCAAGAATTGAACCTCTTTCCTTGAAGTTCTTGATGATCCTATAAATTGTTGATTGAGGTGCAATTGTTGATTGAGGTCATAACGTGGGGATAGGACCCCGTGTTAGCAAGCACTTTAGGGCTTAATAGGCCAAGTAGGGCATTACCAGGGACAGACTTTTCCCTGTGGCCCTCCTGTACAAAGTGACCGCCAACTGGAGGACATATCCACACGTGAGAACACCTCCTTCGGGGTATTGGACTTGTCGGTCCTCTCGTCCACCACCGATAAGACCCACCCTTATCTCGCCTTATGGCATGTTTATACACCGCGGCAGACCTGCCACGGTCTCCACTTTTTGTTTATGTCTATAGGTTATACAGTCCACCTCCCGCTTTACTCGGAGACGTGAACATGTATCTGACCATCAGGCGACCTGCTACCTCAGGTCCCCTGTAGTTGTGCGTTTTGTTTGTCTAGTAGGGGTTCTCTTCCCATCATTGGGACTTCTAATTATCCTAATAAAAGTTAGGTTTTAACACGTTACTACCCCTCTCTTTCACTGAGGTGCAATCTTAGTAGCCACAATATCCTTGCCTGTGAAGTCATTTTTATGCAACGCAATGATGGCTGCACACGTTTCTTTGCAGGTCACCATGGTTAAAAATGGAAGAACAATGATTTCAAGCATCACCCTCCTTTTAACATGTCAAGTCTGCCATTTTAGCCCAATCAGCCTGACATAATGATCTCCAGCCTTGTGCTCGTCAACATTCTCACCTGACAGTCCCCATCCAACCTGTAGAGGGAGAGGATCTGTAGAGAAGAATGACCAAGAAAATCCCTAAATCCAGATGTGCAAACCTTGTGGTATCATACCCAAGAAGTCTGGAAGCTGTAATCACTGCCAACGGTGCTATAACTAAGTACTGAGTAAAGGGTCTAAAGACATTCTGTTTTCACGTTGTCCTTACATTAAAGGCAAGTTCATATCACAGTTTATGGATCCATTATTTTGAGCATCAGTTATGATCAGTTTGCACCAGTTTGTGTCACTTCCTTTAGAGAGCATTTATTTTTAGCAGGAAAAAAAAGTACTTTTTGCAGGACTTTTTCTCCTGTCAAAAATAGCTGATCTCTGACGAAAATGACACAAACTGATCATAACCAATAATAACTGATGCTCAAAAAAAGACAAATCAGTTATTTTTACTGCAAACGGATGCAAACGGAGCATAACTTCTGCTCAAAATAACGGATCCATTTGTTTTTTTTTTCTGTTCCTCTGACGGAGGAGAAGTACAGAAAGCTAAACGTGATGTGAACTCGCCCTTAGGGGTATTGCAGAATTATGGGGAAAAACTAGACTTTTTTAAATTTTAGCACAAGTCTGCAACATAACAAAACGTGAAAAAAGTGAAAGGGTCTGAAGATTTTATGAATGCATTGTATTTGGTAATGAGTTTAAAAGGCTTTATAATTCCTTGAATTAGGGTTTTTATAGGTTTTTCTAGACTCCCTCAATCTTATTATTTATAGTATTGACTTAACCACACAATGCACAATATCTCTGTAATGTATGTTTTTGGATAAACTTTACCAGTGTAATAACGGAAAATGCAAATGTGATCGCACACTACATCCAGCACTCTGCCCTGCCTCCATGCTGGATGAGACATTGGTGTACATTTTGGCCAAAGCGTAATAAGCCACTCACCGCGTCAAGGTCGTCTCATTTGAGTGGTCCCTAACACTTGTTCCTACCTGTTTATGGGCCATGACAGCCACATAAAGTCCAGGGAATGCAGGTCAGCATGCAAGCCAAGCACACTCTGCTTTTAACCCCGTCCGGTGCCATTACAGCTTTCATCGGATCCAGGGATGCAAGTACCAACATGCATGCTGAGCCCACCATATACTTCTCCTGGAGCCAAATGGCTACTGGTAGGTTCTATATAAGCAGACTCAGTTTTATACTGACTTTAAAACCAGCCTCCAGGACAGATTGACTGGTCAGGTGTGCATGACTCGATCTGATGAAAGCTGTAATGGCACCGGACGGGGTTAAAAGCAGAGTGTGCTTGGCTTGCATGCTGACCTGCATTCCCTGGACTTTATGTGGCTGTCATGGCCCATGAACAGGTAGGAACAAGTGTTAGGGACCACTCAAATGAGACGACCTTGACGCGGTGAGTGGCTTATTACGCTTTGGCCAAAATGTACACCAATGTCTCATCCAGCATGGAGGCAGGGCAGAGTGCTGGATGTAGTGTGCGATCACATTTGCATTTTCCGTTTGTATATGTATTTCCCCATAGTGATATGCACCTACATACGGGTTGTGCTGACTTTACCAGTGTAATACTTACTTAAGCAGGGTACAGGCTCTCCTTAGAGAGGACAGCCCTGTATGGAGACTTACTAGTAATGCTCAATGGGAAAATAGATATCTGTAAAGGAAAGATCTTGTTAGTGCCACCTTGTGGAAGTTCCTATGAGTCAAAATGCAACCTTTTAATAAGCATTGGAATATGACAAGCGAAAATCCGTAGACATCTGTTTCAGGTTACATGCCCCTCAATATTACAAAGTAGGATTCTGGAGGGCTGGGTGCAATGCCTTGGATGCAAACAGGGTACTCGCTCTCCTTAACCCTTTCAAGACTGGGCCCAAAAAAGTCCTGAATGTCCAGGCAACTTTTAGTGATTTTGTGCACGTGGTGGTTTAATGACCGTAGCTTTTTTATTTGTTTGACTAGCAAAATAATTTTTGCAATTTTTTTACTTGACATTTAGGACTTTTCATTAGGACGTTTCTTTAGATTTTTTTTTTAGGTTTAATTTGGAGGAAAACCACAAATTATTACTATAAAATATATTTTTTTAATTATCGATTTTTATTTCTAAAATATTAAAACTGACACAAAAAATAATCATTGCAATAAGTTACCTATTTTATGACGATCGTATTCATATATCACATGTATAGGTTTGAGAGAACGGGGTGACTATGTGATGGTTTTCTGTTAGCAACTGTATTTTACATTATATTTTTTAATTTTTTTGTATTTTTTATTATTATTAATTTTTTTACTTATATTTTAATTTATTTTTGGCACATAATATGTCCCCCAGGAGACCATTAAAAGACCTCTGGAGGACACTGCCTTTTTTTTTGTAACTTTTTTTTTCACTGTTTCCAGTGTAACTGGGGCATCCACAGGAGCCCCAGTTACAGGGGAAAACAGCCCCCTGTAGACCCTGCAGCTCTGCTCCTGCTCCAGACACCCCTGGTAGTCGCGACACCGCCGGGACTAACAGAGGAATCGGCCCTGCCGCTTCCTGCTCCCTCCACCATGATCTGGTTCAGAGCTCTCCTGCCGGCACAGGAGAAGGCAGAAGCGGTAATAAACCGATCCCATCTTCTCCTCAGGGTCCCTGCTGTGTCTGTCAGCCAGGACCCCACCTGCTAGATTGCAGAAGCAGGAGCTTTAATACCAGCACTGATTAGCGCTGGGATTAAAGCGCTGCCTGCACATGTATATACAGTACGTGCTATCTTCACTGGGCATGTGCAGATAGGACATATATACACAGGGGGCAGTCGGGAAGGGGTTAAGGAGACCAGTCCTGTATGGAGACTTACTGGAAGTGCTCCATGGCATGGAGCCTTATTGGCAATGCAACATGGGAAAATAATATCTAAAGATGAATTTCTCAAAGAAAGAGAACCATACCTAAACTCCTGTTTATTCATTGAGCTGTAAACGCAGAATTGCAACCCCTCCACTACAAGCTGCTGGGGTGTATTTGCTGTAAAGTAGGCAGAAATGATGTGTGTAACATGGAGATTTGCAACTTTTACCCTCTCTCTGTAAACGTTCATCTTTCCTCAAACCTGCTGATTACAGGGCTGTAACATGACTGCCCCTCCTCCCTCTTCCCCTCTCACTCTCGTAGTACCGCAGCATGTGTAGTATTTATTGTTTTACTCTTTCTGAGTTTACAAAAAGCCTGCAGGTAAGGATAATTGAATTATTTTGTAAAAGGAGGATGCCCCCCCCCCCCCAGCTTATATAATTTTTATTATATAATTTAGATTATTGGATTTTTATTATGAATTTTTATTATATAAGTTATATTATAGAATTTTTATTATGATTTTTTTATTTGCTTAAAGTCTTTTGAAAAATATCTCAAACTTTTTTTTTTTTGTCTCATTAAAACGAAATTTGAACTTTTGGTCCTTTCATCACCTCAATAACACATAGCATTACTAGTTACCACAGGCCTAGGGAACTTTTGTTGTGTTCTCAGTGGCCATGACAACCATTCTGCACACTATGGTCATGTCACTGGGGCGTCGATGATGTGACAGCGGAAGCCCCTCGGTATGTAAAATCATTTAGTTGCTATGGTCACCATTGATTGCAGCATCTAAGGGATGCAACACCTACTGATGGTAGTGCGGGCACAGCCCTCCGCATGTGTTCTGCTACATGTGAGAATAATTTCATGATTGTGCCGTGCATATATGGTGTGGGAAAGAGTTAAAGTTTATAAATACCAGAGTAAACCTCAAGAGACAATTTGCAGACAGTACAGCACAAATTGATGGTGGGAATTTAGAGTACATGGCGCTGACAGATGATGCAGCTCTCCTAAACAATTTTTATTGATTGTTTTTTGCAGTGTAACAGAGGTTTCCTTATATGTGAAAAACTTTCTTTAAATTCAGTTTATCAATTCAAAAATATGTTGTCAGTCTTTATAAAGAAAACAAAACATAGTTATAGCTTTACTGCAGTTTTCATACAACGTAAGTCAGAATTCAGCCACATTAAAATTTCATACAATCATTTTTGTTATTTACATATGTAAATTGGAAAATAGCCGCTGAGCGAATTTAAGTAATAGCTTCCCCTAAGCACAGAGAAACATGAGCAATCTGCAAACACAACCTAAATGAAATCTTATATTCAGTGCTTCAACTACTACTATTACTACTACATATATACCACCACTACTATTTCTACATACTACTACAACTACTACTATTACTACTACATATATACCACCACTACTATTTCTACATACTACTACAACTACTACTATTACTACTACATATATACCACAACTACTATTTCTACATACTACGACAACTACTACTATTACTAGTACATATGTACCACCACTACTATTTCTACATACTACTACAACTACTACTATTACTACTACATATGTACCACCACTACTATTTCTACATACTACTACAACTACTACTATTACTACTACACTGCGTGCAGAATTATTAGGCAAATGAGTATTTTGACCACATCATCCTCTTTATGCATGTTGTCTTACTCCAAGCTGTATAGGCTCGAAAGCCTACTACCAATTAAGCATATTAGGTGATGTGCATCTCGGTAATGAGAAGGGGTGTGGTCTAATGACATCAACACCCTATATTAGGTGTGCATAATTATTAGGCAACTTCCTTTCCTTTGGCAAAATGGGTCAAAAGAAGGACTTGACATGCTCAGAAAAGTCAAAAATAGTGCGATATCTTGCAGAGGCATGCAGCACTCTTAAAATTGCAAAGCTTCTGAAGCGTGATCATCGAACAATCAAGCGTTTCATTCAAAATAGTCAACAGGGTCGCAAGAAGCGTGTGGAAAAACCAAGGCGCAAAATAACTGCCCATGAACTGAGAAAAGTCAAGCGTGCAGCTGCCAAGATGCCACTTGCCACCAGTTTGGCCATATTTCAGAGCTGCAACATCACTGGAGTGCCCAAAAGCACAAGGTGTGCAATACTCAGAGACATGGCCAAGGTAAGAAAGGCTGAAAGACGACCACCACTGAACAAGACACACAAGCTGAAACGTCAAGACTGATTTTTCTAAGGTTTTATGGACTGATGAAATGAGAGTGAGTCTTGATGGGCCAGATGGATGGGCCCGTGGCTGGATTGGTAAAGGGCAGAGAGCTCCAGTCCGACTCAGACGCCAGCAAGGTGGAGGTGGAGTACTGGTTTGGGCTGGTATCATCAAAGATGAGCTTGTGGGGCCTTTTCGGGTTGAGGATGGAGTCAAGCTCAACTCCCAGTCCTACTGCCAGTTTCTGGAAGACACCTTCTTCAAGCAGTGGTACAGGAAGAAGTCTGCATCCTTCAAGAAAAACATGATTTTCATGCAGGACAATGCTCCATCACACGCGTCCAAGTACTCCACAGCGTGGCTGGCAAGAAAGGGTATAAAAGAAGAAAATCTAATGACATGGCCTCCTTGTTCACCTGATCTGAACCCCATTGAGAACCTGTGGTCCATCATCAAATGTGAGATTTACAAGGAGGGAAAACAGTACACCTCTCTGAACAGTGTCTGGGAGGCTGTGGTTGCTGCTGCACGCAATGTTGATGGTGAACAGATCAAAACACTGACAGAATTGCAAAGAAAGGTGGCTATATTGGTCACTGATTTGTTTTTGTTTTGTTTTTAAATGTCAGAAATGTATATTTGTGAATGTTGAGATGTTATATTGGTTTCACTGGTAAAAATAAATAATTGAAATGGGTATATATTTGTTTTTTGTTAGGTTGCCTAATAATTATGCACAGTAATAGTCACCTGCACACACAGATATCCCCCTAAAATAGCTAAAACTAAAAACAAACTAAAAACTACTTCCAAAAATATTCAGCTTTGATATTAATGAGTTTTTTGGGTTCATTGAGAACATGGTTGTTGTTCAATAATAAAATTAATCCTCAAAAATACAACTTGCCTAATAATTCTGCACTCCCTGTACATATGTACCACCACTACTATTTCTACATACTACTACAACTACTACTATTACTACTACATATGTACCACCACTACTATTTCTACATACTACTACACCTACTACTATTACTACTACATATGTACCACTACTACTATTTCTACATACTACTACAACTACTACTACATATGTACCACCACTACTATTTCTACATACTACTACAACTACTACTATTACTACTACATATGTACCACCACTACTATTTCTACATACTACTACAACTACTACTATTACTACTAGTTATTCAATGGTGGCCACAGCACACATCCAAAATAATCTGGCTTCCGTTGTGCCCACGTCCCTTTTTAGACCTGTCTCCACCTGGGGGTCAGTATTCTTGTAGATACACAAGTTTCAGACAGCACACCATTTGCAGTGAAGTAAATATTCTTTATTTAATCATTACAGCCGATCTTTAAAGGGCAAAAGTGTAGCAGCAGCTTTTTGGGCTTAAAATGTCCTTTATCAAGCATGTGCAGGTACTTTGGAGGCTTATCAGCCCAGAAAGCTAAAGGACCTGTCATGCCATCATCACAGGTCTTGCACTATCTAGCAAAGGAACTTCACAGAGAATGGTGTATCTCCCAGATTAGAAATGTGCAGCTGCCAGGAACGGTGATAACATCATCATAGGTCTTTCAACCCCTGATAGCATGGAGAAGATCTGCAAGATATGCTTTCTATTGAGTCTTGAATGGACTAACTAAAAGGTCCTCCCCTTTTCTCTCCATCTGCTTCCCATTCCATTATTTATTTATTTTACTCAGAATTAGTACCTTATGTCTCATGGATTTTCATACTTCAGAAGAGCCACAATATAACTGAGAAGTACCTCATATCTCAATCATGTATAGTACTGCAGACAGCTAGAATCCCCAATACGTCATGTACCTCACACAGTGACCATAATCTATAAATGTCCACATCTATCTGTACCCACTGCATCTATTATACCTTGTACCTTACATATCAGTACTCTGCTGTATAAAATATATATCTGTACCCACTTCATATTTTATACCTTGTACTTCACATATCAGTACACTGCAGTATATATTAATAACCTGTATACACTGCATCTATTATACCTCATACATCATATATCAGTATTGTGCTGTTTATACTATGGGGGTCATTTATTAGGTTGGTTTACACATGGTCATGATCAAGTAAAGCAAAATCCACCTCTGCATTGTGCATTGTGCACCATTATTTTTATGCAATATCATATGTGGCTGGAGGGGTTTGTGTGCCAGGGCTGTTTTGTAATCCCAGTCTGGCCCTGATGGTACACTGTATAACATGCAGCAAGCACAGTTCAGGGAGCAAGGGGACGGGCTAGGAATGGATAGTGGGAGGGGCTGTGGATGGGGCATGGGGGCCCAATTCAGTTTATTGCATTGGGGCCCAATGATTTCTGTGTATGCCCCTGAGGGGCCGTCCACATGATCTAACAGTATGGGTAGAAGCAATAGGCTGCTATCCAGCATGGTGCTCTACATATACCTTGTGGAAGTGTTATTTGTGTGCAGTTATAATGCTAAGCAGCCACTCCATGCAAATAATAGGTGTAAGAGGCTTTTTATCATTATTTTTTACCTGTGTATTTCACCCGATATGACATTGTGGCTTGTCTGCATGCTACTGGGAAATGGTATTTTGACCTGCTCTTGTATCAGTAATAGTGATGAGCGAAGTTTACAGAAATTCAATTTGGTTGCTTCGCGAATTTCACAAAGAAAATTCCTTTGTGATGAATTACTTTGTCACAAAGCTCATTTCTTTTTAAGTAGTAGGTGCAATGATGGGGAATGGCAATTGCACCGCTTCCTGTCATTGAACTTCTCAGATGCTGCGTTCATTGCTGATTGCGCCATCTGAGATTTAAAGTGAGGGCTTTCAGGCGTACATTTAAAAAAAAAACCTCACCTTATCCATTTGAGCGCGAAGAGGCCGCCATGGCCATCTTGATTGAAGATCCCACACAAAATCTCGTGTGGTGCCTGATGACGTCATGAGAATTTGACTTCGGAGAATCTAATTTTCCCTGGTTTACTTCGGATACATGACAATAGTCATGACATGACAATCTCTTTCTAACAAAGTTAGAACCAGCCCTGTACCTTACATAGAACCAGAGATCTCCTTATTTATTGCTCCAATTGCTTTGCTAGATTTATTTAAAGCTAGAACACCTCACCTGCTCCTGGCTTAGACCCACCAACCTCCCTCTCCTCCTTTCCGGTAGGTCCCCCTCCCAGTGTAGTCTGCTGTTCATTCCATGTAGGCTGCAGCCTGCTTCTTGCTGGCAATGCCTCTCACTGCCTGTGACCTACCTCTTTAAAGGGGTGGCATGCTCTAGCTTCTGCCTGTTTCCTAGATTTGACTCTTCACTGCCTGATGTTCCTTCTGATCCTGGGCTGCCTGCCCCGACCTCAGACTGTTTATCTGATTGCATGAACTCTGTCTTAACCTCGGTCTGTCCCTGACTACGGTTTTGCCTGATGCATTGTCGCTCAACACCAGTATCATTTTACACCCTTGGGTAAGGAGTAACGTGAACAGACACTACTCCAAGAGGTAGGGGCCTAGTGGTTCCTCTGCAGTGGAGTCCAAATCTCTGTATAAGGGTTGAAAGGTGAAGACTAGGGGGCTACTTACACCCTTAAAAATAGCCCCAAGCTAAATCTTTTCAAGTGATACAGTGGAAATCACGTCTGATTTGTAAGTTTCATCCTGCAGGTCTTTCTCAAGGTGTATCTCCATCGTTTCCAGCTTTAGAAAGGTTTTGCTATCTTGGCCTTATGTGCTCCAAATAAAGCAGCTTATGCTTCATTTAGTGGTGCCTTGTTCTCTTATTTGCTATTTTGGCCTTATGTGCTCCAAATAAAGCAGCATATACTTAATC
The DNA here is from genome assembly GCF_905171765.1 of Bufo bufo. NCBI lineage: Eukaryota > Metazoa > Chordata > Amphibia > Anura > Bufonidae > Bufo > Bufo bufo. The sequence continues at coordinate 408,801,393 of NC_053390.1, read as the reverse complement.
TAGGCCTGTTTCACACTGGCGTTAATGGTTTCTGGCAGGCTGTTCCGGCAGGGGATCCCTAACTACTGTGATCAGTCATGCGCTTCTAGAAGTCCATCCGGCCCCATTCACTATAATGGGGACTGGTGGAGATCAGGCATGCTGAGAGGCGGGCGGACAAAAAACCGCCGCACAAGGTAGTTAGTAACTACTAGTTACGGATCTGGCAGTCTGTTCCCCTGCCTGAACTATTAATGCCAGTGGGAATCAGGTCTTTGTGGTGCCTTGTTCTCTTCTTGCAAGTTGGATACTTAAAGTTACTGTGATGTTATAAACCAGATCTTTTAATGGGGTTGTCTGCTTTAGACTTGTTAGAAAGGTCTTTTGATAACAAAACTGATCACATACAATCTTGCTACTGGCAGTCCCAGTATTCAGCTGTAATCAGTGGGGAATCATACAGTAAGTGTTCAGTTTGCCTACTGTGCTACCACAGGAGAAATTACATATGAAACAATTATTCAGTTGATTATCTGTATACTACAAACCAGGGCAGGTCCTTCAGAGCAAGAGATGATTTTAGTAGTCACTCTCTGCTCTGGCTAAAAGATGGGGATTCTGATCTCTATTCTATTAACTTAGGGGGAGATTTATCAAAGTTGGTGAAAAGGAAAACTAGCTTAGTTGTCCATAGCAATCAATCAAAGGATCCAGAGGAGCTCTAAAAAATGAAAAGTGGAAACTGATTTGTTGCTTTTACACACGTTTTGATAAATCTCCCCCTTAGTGTTTCCTAATCCGGTATATGAAAATAGGTTTTCTAAATTATAAAATAATTTCAACCCTTCACTGGACAAGGTGTTTAGGTCCTAAATGACCTTTCAGCTATTTTACTAAAACATTTAAAAACTCTATAAAGTTTTAAAAAAATAAAATAAGAAAGGGTAACAACACTAATAATTTTTCAATTAAAATGCTCTATTATATTAAAATAAAACTATTAAAAAGGACACAAAATTGTCATACCCATAATGATCCATATTATAAAACTAATACCCCAAAACCGGAGAGGGGGAGGGGTCTGCCTTTATGTAAAGTCCTGTCTAAAGCCCACACTCCGTGAAGATATAAGTGAGGGACATGAACATGTGGAGTCACTGTGGGTAGAGATACATGGAGCTAAAAACAACAATAAATTACTAATAGGAGTTTACTATAAACCACCTAATATACCAGAGTCCACAGAAAATCTACTACTAAACGAGATAGACAAGGCGGCAAATCATAATGAGGTGCTTATTATGGGGGACTTCAACTACCCAGATATAGACTGGGAAACTGAAACTTGTATATCTCATAAAGGAAACAGATTCTTGGCAATAACCAAAGACAATTACCTCTCCAAACTGGTTCAGGACCCGACTAGAGGGACGGCCATACTGGACTTAGTATTAACCAATAGACCTGACAGAACAACAGACATGCAGGTTGGGGGACACCTGGGAAATAGTGACCATAAAGTAATAACCTTCCAATTATCATTCAAAAGAGCGTTTCTACAGGGAGGAACAAAAATACCAAACTTCAAAAAAGCTAAATTTAGCCAACTAAGAGAGGCCATAGGCCTAACTAAATGGGATAAAGTCCTCACAAATAAAAATACAGCCACAAAATGGGATATCTTTAAAAGCATCCTAAAAGCTCATTGTGAGAGGTACATACCGTATGGGAATAAAAGGTTAAGGAACAAAAAAAAAACAATGTGGATAAACAGAACTGTAAAGAAAGCAATAAATGACAAAAAGAAAGCATATAAATCACTAAAACAGGAGGATAGCGAGGAAGCACTGAAAAACTATAAGGAAAAAAAATAGAACATGTAAAAAACTAATAAAAACAGCCAAACTAGAGACCGAGAGAATAATTGCCAAAGAGAGTAAAACTAACCCTAAAATGTTCTTCAATTATATAAATGTTAAAAAGTATAAATCTGAAGGTGTCGGCCCTTTAAAGAGTAATGAGGGGGGAGTCGCAGAGAGCGACGAGGAGAAAGCAAAGCTGTTAAATATTTTTTTCTCCAATGTATTCACTGAGGAAAATAAACTGTCAGATGAAATGCTGAATGTTGAAATAAATTCCCCATATAAAGTGTCCTGTCTGACCCAGGAAGAAGTACAACAGCGACTTAAAAAGATTAAAATAGACAAATCGCCAGGACCGGATGGCATACACCCCCGAATCCTAAGGGAATTAAGTAATGTCATAGCCAGACCCTTATTTCTGATATTTTCAGATTCTATACTGACAGGGAATGTCCCACAGGATTGGCGCATGGCAAATGTGGTGCCAATATTAAAAAGGGTCCAAAAACAGAGCCTGGAAACTATAGGCCGGTAAGTTTAACATCTGTTGTGGGTAAATTGTTTGAAGGTTTTCTGAGAGATGGTATGTTAGAGCATCCTAACGGAAATAAGCAAATAACGCCATATCAGCATGGCTTCGTGAGGGATCGGTCATGTCAAACTAATTTAATCAGTTTCTATGAGGAGGTAAGTTCTAGACTTGACAGCGGCGAATCAATAGATGTTGTATATCTGGACTTCTCCAAAGCATTTGACACTGTACCACATAAAAGGTTAGTATATAAAATGAGAATGCTCGGACTGGGAGAAAACATCTGTAAGTGGGTAAGTAACTGGCTCAATGATAGAAAACAGAGGGTGGTTATTAACGGTACATACTCAGATTGGGTCACGGTCACTAGTGGAGTACCTCGGGGGTCAGTATTGGGCCCTATTCTCTTCAATATATTTATTAATGATCTTGTAGAAGGCTTGCATAGTAAAATATCAATTTTCGCAGATGACACTAAACTGTGTAAAGTAATTAAAACTGAAGAGGACAGTATACTACTACAGAGGGATCTGCATAGATTGGAGGCTTGGGCAGATAAGTGGCAGATGAGGTTTAACACTGACAAATGTAAAGTTATGCACATGGGAAGGAATAATGCAAGTCACCCGTACATACTAAATGGTAAAACACTCGGTAACACTGACATGGAAAAGGATCTAGGAATTTTAATAAACAGCAAACTAAGCTGCAAAAACCAGTGTCAGGCAGCTGCTGCCAAGGCCAATAAGATAATGGGTTGCATCAAAATGGGCATAGATGCCCGTGATGAGAACATATTCCTACAACTTTACAAATCATTAGTCAGACCACACATGGAGTACTGTGTACAGTTCTGGGCTCCTGTAAACAAGGCAGACATAGCAGAGCTGGAGAGGGTCCAGAGGAGGGCAACTAAAGTAATAACTGGAATGGGGCAACTACAGTACCATGAAAGATTATCAAAATTAGGGTTATTCACGTTAGAAAAAAGACGACTGAGGGGAGATCTAATTACTATGTATAAATATATCAGGGGTCAGTACAGAGATCTATCCCATCATCTATTTATCCCCAGGACTGTGACTGTGACGAGGGGACATCCTCTGCGTCTGGAGGAAAGAAGGTTTGTACACAAACATAGAAAAGGATTCTTTACGGTAAGTGCAGTGAGACTATGGAACTCTCTGCCTGAGGAGGTGGTGATGGTGAGTACAATAAAGGAATTCAAGAGGGGCCTGGATGTATTTCTGGAGTGTAATAATATTGCAGGCTATAGCTACTAGAGAGGGGTCGTTGATCCAGGGAGATATTCTGATTGCCTGATTGGAGTCGGGAAGGAATTTTTTATTCCCCTAAAGTGAGGAAAATTGGCTTCTTCCTCACAGGGTTTTTTTGCCTTCCTCTGGATCAACTTGCAGGATGACAGGCCGAACTGGATGGACAAATGTCTTTTTTCGGCCTTATGTACTATGTTACTATTATTTATCCCACATGTCAAATACATAAAAATAAAAGCTAGCAATACTGTACTAGAAGTGCTTTCTTTTGGTTTTCTTGCCTCCACTACAGTAGAATAAAAAGAGATCAGAAAATTCTTTGTGTCCCACAAAAAAGCCCTCACATGTCCTTCAGGAAAAGAAAAAAGTTTTGGCTCTCAGGATATGGTGACACAAAATCAAAATTTGATTTTTTTTATGTTTTTATCCAACACAAACTGTAAAATGTAAAAGTCAAACGCAATGGAAGTTATCCCTTGTTCAATGATGCATCAATAAAAAAAATAAAAATAAACATCACTACGTCATTAGGGTTAAAATACAGCTCACCATTGGGGATTCAATCAAAGTACTCCTTCAAAATCCAAGCAGAAGAAAACAAATTCTCAAGAAACACCATTTTCATGGCCAACAGGAAAAAAAAACGATGGTGTCATAAAATATATGCCAGAACAACACAATGTGTAAATGATCCTAAAAGTGGGGTAAATATCTATAGTGTCAGGTCAAGGTCTTTACAATTAACTTGTCACCATAAAAATGTAATGTAAGCTACAGGAGCTGAGCAGATTGATGAGTAATGCTACCGGAAAAGATTCAGTATAACTTGTACTTAATTAATTTATGTTCCAGTTTATTCAGAGCTTTGAAGACAAGGAGGCGGTCCTATCAGTGATTGACAGCTATATCTGTATACACAGTCATAGAGGGAAGACTGTCAATCACTGACAGGACTGTCTCCTTGGCTTCAAAGCCCAAATGAGAAGGAATTTTAATGAATGAAATACAAGTTATACTGAATCTTTTCTCATAAAACTATATATCAATCTGCTCAGCTCCTCCTGCTCTATAACATGGTGCCAGCAGCCCATTACTGTGATTAACGTGACAGGTTCCCTTTAAAGGGGTATTCCAGTTATATAAAGTTAGCTCCTATACACAGGTTAGGGATAATTATTAGATTGTTGCGGGTCTGACAGCTAGGACCCCCACTGAACACAGGAATAGATAGGGACCCCATACCCATTTGGTTGAGCATGTATTGTGCTTCTGCATTCATTCTCTATGTCATTGTAGGAAATAACGGAGTTCACCAATCTACTGTTTCTCACAGTCTCATACAGTTAAAGGAGAGGCAGTTTGCATGCTCTACCCGCCACTCCATTCCTTTTTCATGGCCGTGTGGTGCATGGAGCCACCATTCTCTTGATCAGTGAGGGTCCTAGCAGGGAAGTCCCCACTCATCTAATAGTTATCCTCTGTCCTGTGGAGAGGGGATAGCTTGATATAACTAGTGTGTGTACCCCTTGAAGTGTATGTACAGTTAACACATTTGTATTCCAGTTTAGTCAAAACAAATTGCATTTTTGTCTCTATACAATCAAAGTAAAAACTTCCTTGCAAAAAAAAAAAACATTTACTCATAACATTTAGCAGTTTGTAATTGTTTGCTTGATGAAAAGCAAATCTTGGATTTATCACCTTGGGGAATAATTTACATTATGGAAAAGTTGAAATCTGCTGTAACGAACAGGTTCGAAATCATTCTCAAGATCAATAATATGAATGCATTTATTTGAGATCACTTCATTCATGACCTGGATTTCTGCACAATAAACCATTTCTTCTTGGTTCTGGTAGAACAAAGAAAATTGCCTTGGGTGTACAAAGAGTAGATTATTCATTTGTTTAATGCACGCATCAAGTATGAAACATCGCCCCAGGTGAGCTTACAGTGAGCCTATCATTTTACTACATCGCGCCACTCAGAATAAATGTAATAACATGTTACAAGTTTCAGCATGAATTTCACTGGAATGTAGGTTGTTTGCTCAAACAAGCCAACAGTATATTACAGAAGTGTCATCTAATAGAATAATAAAACTAAACCTAAAGCAAACCTCTTTGAGAGGACCTGGTGCACCACTATGCTTAAAAGGGGACTCAGCCTAAAGCAAGACCTTTATTTTCAGGATTGGTAGAGATCCACTTCTAGAGTTCGTCACCTCCTCAAATCAGAAAGTGATGGCATATCTTTATGAGATGCGAAAAGCCCTTTATTTCCTTCTAAATCCTTATGATAAACACTCTCTCATTCTAAATACTCATGATAAACCCCTTCGCCTTTTTTGTCTCGGAGATTGGCTCCCTACTCCTTCCACAGACTTTTTATTGCCCCGTCTTCTTTTCAGGTCCCTTTCTCTCCTTATTATACCCAATGGACTTTATAAAAGGGGGCCAATATTCTGAAATATTAAAAATTCTAACAAATATATCGGTAGTAATAAATGAAAGTGAATGGACTTGAACGTGAATGTATTTTTTCCTGAAGATGTTTCGCTAGTGACTGGCCTTCTCAATTTGATTCTAATAGAGAAAGCCAGTTGGATGACTAGCGAAACGTCTTCAGGAAAAATTTCACTTATTACTACTGATTAGAGATGAGCGAATCGAAGTTGACGAATGGGAATTCGATCTGAATTTCAGGAAAAATTCCATTTGCACCGAATCCGAATTTCCTCACGCTTCGTGGTAACGAATCACATTTTTTCCTAAAATAGTTGCTGCACATGTTAGATATATATATACATATATATACATATATACATGTTATATATATACGTAAAGATATGCAGCACTCTTCCATTTGTGCAAAATACAAGTTGGTTTATTTCAAATCAGCAGCTTAATGACAACTACGTTTCGACCATCTCTGGTTTTTATCAAGCAATGTGATTATAACATAAGGTATGCCTTAAATATAATGTGTGGGACACCACCCAGGAAGTGGGCGTGTGTCATCAATATTAATACCATATCTCCACAAATGTGTCAATCATACATAAAAATATATGTGAATCAAAACAACATGTGCATTCAGGTCCAGTATATAGAGAAGCGCGCACTAATGGTCGGCGTGCTTCCCATTCTACTGCACATGCACTGGGTTGATAGACTATTTTCTCCCTCTAGCCAATGAGAAAACAGGAGTCTGATGACGTATCCTGTTACCAAGTGCAGGGAAAAGATCGCTCTATAGCCAATAGAAAAAAAGGGGGAGTCCAAACTACAAAACACAGTAAGATCTATCATTTAATATGGGGGTCTGAATAAAAGAGAAGTTAGAGACCAGCTATATAATGGTTTAATCAAAATAAGGGGCTCAATATGACTGGAGTCGTCGCATAGGCGTCTCCCAGTCCTCACATGAGTCCCCAAGAGAGAATCAGATTGCAGCAATCCCTACAAGGGAGTGATCAATTTTCAATTGACCCTCTACCTTACTCAAGGGGTTGCTGCAGCCATTGGACCCCAATGTCTATAGGGGGGGCAGCGTACATTAATAAGCATGTCCCCCCTAATATTGGACATTAGCGGGGTAAAGGGGAAAAGATAACCCCTGTATCGGGTAAAGTCATAAAAAGACTGTCCCGTAACTCAACAATCTCATCCAACCTGTCTTGCCAGTAGGATGGGACAAGATCGCTGAGCTGCCTATATGCCTTAGTAACAACATGCGTCATCAGGCACTCCCCTGTTTTTTTCTATTGGCTATAGAGCGATCTTTTCGATGCACTTGGTAACAGGATACGTCATCAAACTCCTGTTTTCTCATTGGCTAGAGGGAGAAAATAGTCTATCAACCCAGCGCATGTGCAGTAGAATGCGAAGCATGCCGACCATTAGTGTGCGCTTCTCTATATACTGGACCTCACATGGGGGCACTACTGTGACGAAGTAAGTGGCTTACTAATGATTTTATTGAATTGAATGCACATGTTGCTTTGATTCACATACATTTTTATGTATGATTGACACATTTGTGGAGATATGGTATTAATATTGATGACACACGCCCACTTCCTGGGTGGTGTCCCACACATTCTATTTAAGGCATACCTTATGTTATAATCACATTGCTTGATAGAGACCAGAGATGGTTGAAACGTCGCTGTCATTATGCTGCTGATTTGAAATAAACCAACTTGTATTTTGCACAAATAGAAGAGTGCTGCGGATCTTTACGTATATCTGGTACATGTCAGGACCCTTAGCCAGGATCTCTATCAAGGGTAGATATATTTTTTTCCAATTGCTGGACTCTGTAGTGCTGCTTATCTTTTGTTATTTTCCTTGCTGCACATGTTAGGACATGGAGCAAAGAACTCTGGGAACGAGGGATCACCCACAATGCCATGCATGCAGCCAATCAGCAGCCAGCCAGCCCCTGTGATGTCACAGCCCTAAAAAAACCATCAGCCATTTTGGATTCTGCCATTTTCTAGTGTACTTAATGCAGAGAGAGACGTCAGCAGGCGCTAGGGACAGTGTTAGAAAATACTTTATTGTGATGGAAAAAAAAAACGATTTAGGGAAAGATTATTCAAGGTGTAGGGAAAGCACAGGGAGGCATCATCCACGCTATAAAAGGAGAACAGGGTGAATTAGGAGAGTGCACAGCTTGGGTAATAGGAGCGATTCAATTACACCTTGCTGCATTTATTGGGGATCCAAATTGCTATTATACGCACTGCTATTAGGTTTGCACTAGATAATACCTCTGTAATTCCAGCAAACCTTGTTTGTTACTGGGGTGCAAGTGCTGTCTTGCAGGGTGTATTTATAGGAAATATACATACATATTACCATTCTGTAGTGCAGTTACATTGTACTACAGAATTTTTTGGGGTGTATTAGTGGAAAAAACAAGTAAGTTTTATTTGCCGCTCTGTGGTCAAGTTACATTGTTCTACAGCTTTTTTGGAGTGATTCATTTCCTTTTAATATAATTATTTTATCTAACAGTATGTCAGACAGACAAGTGACAGGTAGTGATGATCGAGCACCCCGATGCTCGGGTGCTTGGGTGCTCTGCCCGAGCACACCGGGATGTCGGGTGCTCTACCGAGCACCCGAGCCCTATAGAAGTCAATGTGAGGACCCGAGCATTAAACCAGGCACCCCCTGCTCTGAAGAGGGGAGGGTGCCTGGTTCATAGGAAAAGGTCAGAAATTGATGGAAACACCACCGAAATGGGTCGGGGACAGCATGGGGAGGATGTCTGGATGCATCTTGGACTACAATGTGGCTGCTGGTAACGATGTTGCCCGAGTTGTACGCCACTTTTACAGACTGACCATAAAACTCACAAAACCGAAGATAAAATCGATTTTAGAGGAAAAATTGTTAGGAAACATTCTTTCCTGTATATTTACTTTCATATAAAGAGCAAGTTCAGACAAAAATGTTTGTGATTTTCGGAACTGGGGCCATGACTAAGAGGGACAGTCGGTGGTTTCGATTGTGTTGACCGGACTCTTGGACGATCAAACTGAACTCATTGGAAGAGGAATGGCCAGTGGTATCTGTATTGTACCTGTAAAGGTGAAATTCTTGTACCGGCGCAAGCCGAACCACAGCCGAAACCTTTGTTGCCACGAACATTTTCATTAATCAACAACTTAAGTTGGAGGTTCGAAGACGATCCCCCGCAGCGTTATTCCCATTTCCCGCCGAGCATTTTCTGGGAAACTAAAGTCTTTGGGTTCCGGGGGGAGTATGGTTGCAAAGCTGAAACTTAAACTAATTGATGGAAGGGCACCACCAGGAGTGGAGCCTGCGGCTTAATTTGACTACGCACGGGAAGCCTCACCCGGCCCGGACACAGAAAGGATTGACAGATTGATACCTATTTTGCGATTCTGTGGGTGGTGGTGCATGGCCGTTTTGAGAGTGTGGATCGAGTCGATTTGTGTGGTTCATTCCGATAACCAAAGACACTCCTCCGTGCTAATTAGTTACGTGACTCCCGGTGATTACGATTGTGTTGACCAGACTATCATCTGATGATAATGAACTTGGAAGAGGAACGGACGTTGAGCTGACCGTGTAAAAAATTGTAGGTGAGGGCCTGCTGCCGCCTTGTTAACTCTAGATAACTTCTAAGCTAATTGCATGTCCCTGTGATGTTGATGAACTATTCGGATGTCTGCTCTATCAACTTTCGATGTTCTTTTTTGCGCCTACCATGGTGATTACGGGTAATGGGTAGTGTTGAGCGAACAGTTCGAGCATAGTTCGGGTCCGTACCGAATTTTGGGGTGTTCGTGACACGGACCCGAACCCGAACTTTTTCGTAAAAGTTCGGGTTCGGGTTCGTCGTTCGGCATGTATTTTGGCGCATTTTGAAAGGCTGCAAAGCAGCCAATCAACATGCATCATACTACTTGCCCTAAGATGCCATCGCAGCCATGCCTACTATTGGCAAGGCTGTGATTGGCCAAGTGCAGCATGTGACTCAGCCTCTTTATAAGCTTGTGCGCACGTCGGGACGTGCTCACTCCCGATGTGAATAGAACAGGGATAGACGCAGCTGATGCTAGGGCGAGAATAGGCAGGGATAATTGAATAACTGGAAGCAAATTTCTCTCCTCCACCTGTGATTCATCTGAACAACTGCAGCTGAGCTGCTTTTTTGATAGGGATTGGCTATTTTTAGAGTGGCCAGAGTGATTTTTCCATCCACATGTACCTGGGCTGACCGCCGGCCGCCATTTTGCGACTTGTAGTGCTGCAGCAGAAGCTGCCACAGTGTGCATTCCAAAGCTCCAAACAAGTCAGACATCTACACCTGGGATTCAGACCAATAGCGATTTAGCAGCACAGTCCAAGGCTATTTTTTTTAAAGGTTGTGCAGACCATTTTGTGGCACATGTTACTGGGCTGATAGGCGGCGGCCATCTTGGGACTAGTGCTGCAGCACAATCTCTCCCAACGTCCATTAATCACTTGTAATAGTGGTCTGTGCCATAGAAATCCTACATCAGGGACTTGGGTGTGCTTGTGTCACCCCTACTAATACCAGTCCACCTGTAATCCATACAGTGAAAAGCCATAAAGTATTCCAGTGAGGGAATTTTTTTTTTATTTAAAAAAGGCCAAGTTAGTTTATCTGGCGTTCAATATACTAGATACAGTTAGGCCTGCGTTTCATACATCTGGAATTAGCAAACTAATGTGCTGGGGTTGGGAAAACATATATGTACCCATACTAGAATCTGTCAAAGAAAGCGGTACTCACATATAACAGTCATTCCATCTGTAATCCATACAGTCAAAAGACTGAAAGTATTCCAGTGAGGGAATTTTTTTTTTATTTAAAAAAGGCCAAGTTAGTTTATCTGGCGTTCAATATACTAGATACAGTTAGGCCTGCGTTTCATACATCTGGAATTAGCAAACTAATGTGCTGGGGTTGGGAAAACATATATGTACCCATACTAGAATCTGTCAAAGAAAGCGGTACTCACATATAACAGTCATTCCATCTGTAATCCATACAGTCAAAAGACTGAAAGTATTCCAGTGAGGGGATTTTTCTTATAAAAAATAATATATTTCATTGTGGTGCGAGTTGAATCGCAACAATGAAGAAAAATACTATTAAGGGACGAGGACGCGGTCGTGGTGGTGTCCGTGGAGCCTCTGTTGCTGGTAGAGGACGTGGCCGTTCGGCCCCAGGCGCACAGAGTAGGGAACGAACTCCCTCAACTAGCCGGCAGAATGTACCGCAATATCTCGTGGGGCCCAATGCCGCTCTTAGGATGGTAAGGCCTGAGCAGGTAGAGGCATTAATCGATTGGGTGGCCGACAGTGCTTCCAGCACGTTCACCACATGGTCTTCCACCCAGTCTTCTGCGGAAAGCGCACAGGTGGCACCTGAAAACCAAGCCCATCAGTCTGTCACATCACCCCCAAGCATATCAGGGAAACGGTCTGAGCCACAAGTTATGCAGCAGTCTCTTCTTCTGTTTGAAGACTCTGCTTCCAGGGTTTCCCAGGGGCGTCCACCTAGCCCTTCCCCAGTGGAGGAAGACATACCATGCACTGACGCACAACCACTTATGTCTCCAGATGAAGAGGACATGGGAATACCACCACAGCAGAGTCACCGACTCTCTGATGATGACGAAACACAGGTGCCCACTGCCGCGTCTTTTTGCAGTGTGCAGACTGAACAGGAGGAGGTCAGGGAGGGAGACTGGGTGGAAGACGATGCAGAGGACGATGAGGTCTTAGACCCCACATGGACTGAAGGTCGTGGCGATGACTTTCACAGTTCAGAGGAAGAGGTAGTGGTGAGACCGAGACAACAGCGAAGCCAAAGAGGGAGCAGGGGGCCAAAGCAGACGAGCCGCCGCCCCCAGAGTTCGCCTGCTACTGGACATCGCCAACAGGGACCCAGCCCCACAAAGGCAGCTTCAAAGAGTTCCCTGGCATGGCACTTCTTTAAACAATGTCCTACCGACAAGACCCGAGTGACTTGCACGCTCTGCCATCAGAGCCTGAGGCGAGGCATTAACGTTCTGAACCTCAGCACAACCTGCATGACCAGGCATCTACATGCAAAGCATGAACTGCAGTGGGGTACACACCTTAAAAACCAGGCACTCGCTGAGGCTCCCCCTGCTCCCTCTACCGCTGCTGCCTCGGCTTCCGCCTCGAGAGGAATGTTGCCACCTGCCGAGCAGCAAACAGAGGATGTGCCACCGACACCACCACCACCGCCACCGTCAACTAGCGTCTCCACTATATCACACAGCAGCGTTCAGCTCTCAATATCTCAAACCTTAGAGAGGAAGCGCAAATTCCCCCCGAGTCACCCTCGAGCCCTTGGCCTGAACGCCAGCATTTCTAAACTGCTGGCCTTTGAAATGCTGTCATTCCGGCTGGTGGACACAGACAGCTTCAAACAGCTGATGGCCATGGCTGTCCCGCAGTATGTGGTTCCCAGCCGCCACTACTTCTCCAAGACAGCCGTGCCTTCCCTGCACATGCAAGTGTCCGATAAAATCAAGTGTGCACTGCGCAACGCCATTTGTGGCAAGGTCCACCTAACCACAGATACGTGGACCAGTAAGCACGGCCAGGGACGCTATATCTCACTAACTGCACACTGGATGAATGTAGTGGCGCCTGGGTCCCCGGCGGACAGTTCCTTGGCGCACGTCCTTCCGCCCCCTAGGATCGCAGGGCATCATTCTCTGCCTCCTGTAGCCTCCTCCTCCTACTCGGCTTCCTCCTCCACTGCTTCCACCAGCTCATCCGGTCAGCCACACACCTTCACCACCAACTTCAGCACAGCCCGGGGTAAACGTCAGCAGGCCATTCTGAAACTCATATGTTTGGGGGACAGGCCCCACAGCGCAAAGGAGTTGTGGCGGGGTATTGAACAACAGACCGACGAGTGGTTTCTGCCGGTGGGCCTCAAGCCAGGCCTGGTGGTATGCGATAATGGGCGAAATCTCGTGGCAGCTCTGGGACTAGCCGGTTTGACGCACATCCCTTGCCTGGCGCATGTGCTGAACTTGGTGGTGCAGAGGTTCATTCACCACTACCCCAACATGTCAGAGCTGCTGCATAAAGTGCGGGCCGTCTGTGCGCGCTTCCGCCGTTCACATCCTGCCGCTGCTCGCCTGTCTGCGCTACAGCGGAACTTCGGCCTTCCCGCTCACCGCCTCATATGCGACGTGCCCACCCGGTGGAACTCCACCTTGCACATGCTGGAGAGACTGTGCGAGCAGCAGCAGACCATAGTGGAGTTTCAGCTGCAGCACGCTCGCGTCAGTCGTACTGCCGAACAGCACCACTTCACCACCAATGATTGGGCCTCCATGCGAGACCTGTGTGCCCTGCTGCGCTGTTTCGAGTACTCCACCAACATGGCCAGTGGCGATGACACTGTTATCAGCGTTACAATACCACTTCTATGTCTCCTTGAGAAAACACTTAGGGCAATGATGTTAGAGGAGGTGGCCCAGGTGGAGGAGGAGGAGGAGGATGAGGGCTCGTTTCTAACACTTTCGGGCCAGTCTGTTCGAAGTGGCTCAGAGGGAGGTTTGTTTAAGCAGCAGAGGACAGGTTCACAAGTCGCCAGCCAAGGCACTGTACTGGAGGACGAGGAGGATGAGGAGGAGGAGGTGGAGGGGGACGAGGATGACGCAAGTTCACAGCGGGGTGGCAGCCCAGGCCCATCACTGGTGCGTGGCTGGGGGGATACGGTGGACGATGACGATACGCCTCCCACAGAGGACAGCTTGTCCTTACCCATGGGTAGCCTGGCCCACATGAGCGAATATATGCTCCAATGCCTGCGCAACGACAGCAGAGTTGCCCACGTTTTAACGTGTGCAGACTACTGGGTGGCCACCCTGCTGGATCCCCGGTATAAAGACAATGTGCCCACTTTAATTCCTGAACTGGAGCGCGACCGTAAGATGCGCGAGTACAAGCGCACGCTGATAGAGGCGCTCTTGAGAGCATTCCCACATGTCACAGGGGAACAGGTGGAAGGTGAAGGCAGAGGAGTGGCAAGAGGTCGCCAACGCAGCTGTGTCACGGCCAGCTCATCTGAGGGCAGGGTTAGCATGGCAGAAATGTGGAAAAGTTTTGTCTCCACGCCACAGCTATCTGCACCGACACCTGATACGGAACGTGTTAGCAGGAGGCAGCATTTCACTAACATGGTTGAACAGTATGTCTGCACACCCCTCCACATCCTGACGGATGGTTCGGCCCCATTCAACTACTGGGTTTCGAAATTGTCCACGTGGCCAGAGTTAGCATGTTATGCCTTGGAGGTGCTTTCCTGCCCGGCGGCCAGCGTTTTATCTGAACGCGTATTCAGCACGGCAGGGGGCGTCATTACTGACAAGCGCAGCCGCCTGTCCACAGCCAACGTGGACAAGCTGACCTTCATAAAGATGAACCAGGCATGGATCCCACAGGACCTGTCCCTCCCTTGTGCAGAGTAGTCCTTATTAACTGCCTAAAACATGTCTTGTTGTGCTACGGGCCACTTCTTTATTTGATACAAATTTTATGAAACCCACAGTTGAATGAAACTCTTCTCTGTCTGGGCGCCGGGGCCTAACCAGATGAAAGTGGCCGGTTAAACTAACGGGTGACATGAAGCCATAACCTCTGCCATGCTACCTCTGTCTTCTGTCTGGGTGCTGAGGCCTAAGTCAAATAAAGCGGTCTTCTGCTGTGCTGGGGGATATGAAGCTAATCTCTGACCTCTCTCCTCTGTCTGGGTCCAAAGGCCTAAATCACTGAAAGAGGCCTTCTCCTGTGGTGTGTGATATGATGCCAGAATATGTGCTGTGGGGCCTCTCTCCTCTTCCTGGGTGCAGGGGTCAAATAAACTAAATTGTGGCCTACTCCTGTGGTGGTTGATATGATGCCTGATTCTCTGATGTGGAACCTCTCTCCTCTGTTTGGGTGAAGGGGTCAAAGTAACTAAATGGTGGCTTCTCCTGTGGTGGCTGATATGATGCCAGAATATGTGCTGTGGTGCCTCTCTCCTCTTCCTGGGTGCAGGGGTCAAAGTAACTAAATGGTGGCTTCTCCTGTGGTGGCTGATATGATGCCAGAATATGTGCTGTGGGGCCTCCCTCCTCTTCCTGGGTGCAGGGGTCAAAGTAACTCAATGGTGGCTTCTCCTGTGGTGGCTGATATGATGCCAGAATATGTGCTGTGGTGCCTCTCTCCTCTTCCTGGGTGCAGGGGTCAAAGTAACTAAATGGTGGCTTCTCCTGTGGTGGCTGATATGATGCCAGAATATGTGCTGTGGTGCCTCTCTCCTCTTCCTGGGTGCAGGGGTCAAAGTAACTAAATGGTGGCTTCTCCTGTTGTGGCTGATATGATGCCAGAATATGTGCTGTGGTGCCTCTCTCCTCTTCCTGGGTGCAGGGGTCAAAGTAACTAAATGGTGGCTTCTCCTGTGGTGGCTGATATGATGCCAGAATATGTGCTGTGGGGCCTCTCTCCTCTTCCTGGGTGCAGGGGTCAATGTAACTCAATGGTGGCTTCTCCTGTGGTGGCTGATATGATGCCAGAATATGTGCTGTGGTGCCTCTCTCCTCTTCCTGGGTGCAGGGGTCAAAGTAACTCAATGGTGGCTTCTCCTGTGGTGGCTGATATGATGCCAGAATATGTGCTGTGGTGCCTCTCTCCTCTTCCTGGGTGCGGGGGTCAAAGTAACTCAATGGTGGCTTCTCCTGTGGTGGCTGATATGATGCCAGAATATGTGCTGTGGGGCCTCTCTCCTCTTCCTGGGTGCAGGGGTCAAAGTAACTCAATGGTGGCTTCTCCTGTGGTGGTTAGTATGATGCCAGAATATGTGCTGTGGGGCCTCTCTCCTCTTCCTGGGTGCAGGGGTCAAAGTAACTCAATGGTGGCTTCTCCTGTGGTGGCTGATATGATGCCAGAATATGTGCTGTGGTGCCTCTCTCCTCTTCCTGGGTGCAGGGGTCAAAGTAACTCAATGGTGGCTTCTCCTGTGGTGGCTGATATGATGCCAGAATATGTGCTGTGGGGCCTCTCTCCTCTTCCTGGGTGCAGGGGTCAAAGTAACTCAATGGTGGCTTCTCCTGTGCTGATTGATATAAAGCTGATGGTTGTGCCATCTGACATGGTTGTCAGGGTCTGATTCAATGGGGGCCTACTCCTGTGGTGGGTGATCTAAATGCCTGATTCTCTGCTGCGAAACCTCTCTCCTCCGTCTGGGTGTAGGGGTCAAAGTCTTTCAAAGTCGCCTTCTCCTGTGCTGATTGATATGAAGCTGATGGTTGTGCCATCTGACATGGTTGCCGGGGTCCCATTAAATTGTGGCCTACTCCTGTGGTGGTTGATATGATGCCTGATTCTCTGATGTGGAACCTCTCTCCTCTGTTTGGGTGAAGGGGTCAAAGTAACTAAATGGTGGCTTCTCCTGTGGTGGCTGATATGATGCCAGAATATGTGCTGTGGGGCCTCTCTCCTCTTCCTGGGTGCAGGGGTCAAAGTACCTCAATGGTGGCTTCTCCTGTGGTGGCTGATATGATGCCAGAATATGTGCTGTGGTGCCTCTCTCCTCTTCCTGGGTGCGGGGGTCAAAGTAACTCAATGGTGGCTTCTCCTGTGGTGGCTGATATGATGCCAGAATATGTGCTGTGGTGCCTCTCTCCTCTTCCTGGGTGCAGGGGTCAAAGTAACTAAATGGTGGCTTCTCCTGTGGTGGCTGATATGATGCCAGAATATGTGCTGTGGGGCCTCTCTCCTCTTCCTGGGTGCAGGGGTCAATGTAACTCAATGGTGGCTTCTCCTGTGGTGGCTGATATGATGCCAGAATATGTGCTGTGGTGCCTCTCTCCTCTTCCTGGGTGCAGGGGTCAAAGTAACTCAATGGTGGCTTCTCCTGTGGTGGCTGATATGATGCCAGAATATGTGCTGTGGTGCCTCTCTCCTCTTCCTGGGTGCGGGGGTCAAAGTAACTCAATGGTGGCTTCTCCTGTGGTGGCTGATATGATGCCAGAATATGTGCTGTGGGGCCTCTCTCCTCTTCCTGGGTGCAGGGGTCAAAGTAACTCAATGGTGGCTTCTCCTGTGGTGGTTAGTATGATGCCAGAATATGTGCTGTGGGGCCTCTCTCCTCTTCCTGGGTGCAGGGGTCAAAGTAACTCAATGGTGGCTTCTCCTGTGGTGGCTGATATGATGCCAGAATATGTGCTGTGGTGCCTCTCTCCTCTTCCTGGGTGCAGGGGTCAAAGTAACTCAATGGTGGCTTCTCCTGTGGTGGCTGATATGATGCCAGAATATGTGCTGTGGGGCCTCTCTCCTCTTCCTGGGTGCAGGGGTCAAAGTAACTCAATGGTGGCTTCTCCTGTGCTGATTGATATAAAGCTGATGGTTGTGCCATCTGACATGGTTGCCAGGGTCTGATTCAATGGGGGCCTACTCCTGTGGTGGGTGATCTAAATGCCTGATTCTCTGCTGCGAAACCTCTCTCCTCCGTCTGGGTGTAGGGGTCAAAGTCTTTCAAAGTCGCCTTCTCCTGTGCTGATTGATATGAAGCTGATGGTTGTGCCATCTGACATGGTTGCCGGGGTCCCATTAAATTGTGGCCTACTCCTGTGGTGGTTGATATGATGCCTGATTCTCTGATGTGGAACCTCTCTCCTCTGTTTGGGTGAAGGGGTCAAAGTAACTAAATGGTGGCTTCTCCTGTGGTGGCTGATATGATGCCAGAATATGTGCTGTGGGGCCTCTCTCCTCTTCCTGGGTGCAGGGGTCAAAGTACCTCAATGGTGGCTTCTCCTGTGGTGGCTGATATGATGCCAGAATATGTGCTGTGGTGCCTCTCTCCTCTTCCTGGGTGCGGGGGTCAAAGTAACTCAATGGTGGCTTCTCCTGTGGTGGCTGATATGATGCCAGAATATGTGCTGTGGTGCCTCTCTCCTCTTCCTGGGTGCGGGGGTCAAAGTAACTCAATGGTGGCTTCTCCTGTGCTGATTGATATAAAGCTGATGGTTGTGCCATCTGACATGGTTGCCAGGGTCTGATTCAATGGGGGCCTACTCCTGTGGTGGGTGATCTAAATGCCTGATTCTCTGCTGTGAAACCTCTCTCCTCCGTCTGGGTGTAGGGGTCAAAGTCTTTCAAAGTCGCCTTCTCCTGTGCTGATTGATATGAAGCTGATGGTTGTGCCATCTGACATGGTTGCCGGGGTCCCATTAAATTGTGGCCTACTCCTGTGGTGGTTGATATGATGCCTGATTCTCTGATGTGGAACCTCTCTCCTCTGTTTGGGTGAAGGGGTCAAAGTAACTAAATGGTGGCTTCTCCTGTGGTGGCTGATATGATGCCAGAATATGTGCTGTGGGGCCTCTCTCCTCTTCCTGGGTGCAGGGGTCAAAGTACCTCAATGGTGGCTTCTCTGTGGTGGCTGATATGATGCCAGAATATGTGCTGTGGTGCCTCTCTCCTCTTCCTGGGTGCGGGGGTCAAAGTAACTCAATGGTGGCTTCTCCTGTGGTGGCTGATATGATGCCAGAATATGTGCTGTGGTGCCTCTCTCCTCTTCCTGGGTGCAGGGGTCAAAGTAACTAAATGGTGGCTTCTCCTGTGGTGGCTGATATGATGCCAGAATATGTGCTGTGGGGCCTCTCTCCTCTTCCTGGGTGCAGGGGTCAATGTAACTCAATGGTGGCTTCTCCTGTGGTGGCTGATATGATGCCAGAATATGTGCTGTGGTGCCTCTCTCCTCTTCCTGGGTGCAGGGGTCAAAGTAACTCAATGGTGGCTTCTCCTGTGGTGGCTGATATGATGCCAGAATATGTGCTGTGGTGCCTCTCTCCTCTTCCTGGGTGCGGGGGTCAAAGTAACTCAATGGTGGCTTCTCCTGTGGTGGCTGATATGATGCCAGAATATGTGCTGTGGGGCCTCTCTCCTCTTCCTGGGTGCAGGGGTCAAAGTAACTCAATGGTGGCTTCTCCTGTGGTGGTTAGTATGATGCCAGAATATGTGCTGTGGGGCCTCTCTCCTCTTCCTGGGTGCAGGGGTCAAAGTAACTCAATGGTGGCTTCTCCTGTGGTGGCTGATATGATGCCAGAATATGTGCTGTGGTGCCTCTCTCCTCTTCCTGGGTGCAGGGGTCAAAGTAACTCAATGGTGGCTTCTCCTGTGGTGGCTGATATGATGCCAGAATATGTGCTGTGGGGCCTCTCTCCTCTTCCTGGGTGCAGGGGTCAAAGTAACTCAATGGTGGCTTCTCCTGTGCTGATTGATATAAAGCTGATGGTTGTGCCATCTGACATGGTTGCCAGGGTCTGATTCAATGGGGGCCTACTCCTGTGGTGGGTGATCTAAATGCCTGATTCTCTGCTGCGAAACCTCTCTCCTCCGTCTGGGTGTAGGGGTCAAAGTCTTTCAAAGTTGCCTTCTCCTGTGCTGATTGATATGAAGCTGATGGTTGTGCCATCTGACATGGTTGCCGGGGTCCCATTAAATTGTGGCCTACTCCTGTGGTGGTTGATATGATGCCTGATTCTCTGATGTGGAACCTCTCTCCTCTGTTTGGGTGAAGGGGTCAAAGTAACTAAATGGTGGCTTCTCCTGTGGTGGCTGATATGATGCCAGAATATGTGCTGTGGGGCCTCTCTCCTCTTCCTGGGTGCAGGGGTCAAAGTACCTCAATGGTGGCTTCTCCTGTGGTGGCTGATATGATGCCAGAATATGTGCTGTGGTGCCTCTCTCCTCTTCCTGGGTGCGGGGGTCAAAGTAACTCAATGGTGGCTTCTCCTGTGGTGGCTGATATGATGCCAGAATATGTGCTGTGGTGCCTCTCTCCTCTTCCTGGGTGCGGGGGTCAAAGTAACTCAATGGTGGCTTCTCCTGTGCTGATTGATATAAAGCTGATGGTTGTGCCATCTGACATGGTTGCCAGGGTCTGATTCAATGGGGGCCTACTCCTGTGGTGGGTGATCTAAATGCCTGATTCTCTGCTGTGAAACCTCTCTCCTCCGTCTGGGTGTAGGGGTCAAAGTCTTTCAAAGTCGCCTTCTCCTGTGCTGATTGATATGAAGCTGATGGTTGTGCCATCTGACATGGTTGCCGGGGTCCCATTAAATTGTGGCCTACTCCTGTGGTGGTTGATATGATGCCTGATTCTCTGATGTGGAACCTCTCTCCTCTGTTTGGGTGAAGGGGTCAAAGTAACTAAATGGTGGCTTCTCCTGTGGTGGCTGATATGATGCCAGAATATGTGCTGTGGGGCCTCTCTCCTCTTCCTGGGTGCAGGGGTCAAAGTAACTCAATGGTGGCTTCTCCTGTGGTGGCTGATATGATGCCAGAATATGTGCTGTGGTGCCTCTCTCCTCTTCCTGGGTGCGGGGGTCAAAGTAACTCAATGGTGGCTTCTCCTGTGGTGGCTGATATGATGCCAGAATATGTGCTGTGGTGCCTCTCTCCTCTTCCTGGGTGCGGGGGTCAAAGTAACTCAATGGTGGCTTCTCCTGTGGTGGCTGATATGATGCCAGAATATGTGCTGTGGTGCCTCTCTCCTCTTCCTGGGTGCAGGGGTCAAAGTAACTAAATGGTGGCTTCTCCTGTGGTGGTTGATATGATGCCTGATTCTCTGCTGTGAAACCTCTCTCCTCCATCTGGGTGTAGGGGTCAAAGTCTTTCAAAGTCGCCTTCTCCTGTGCTGATTGATATAAAGCTGATGGTTGTGCCATCTGACATGGTTGCCAGGGTCTGATTCAATGGGGGCCTACTCCTGTGGTGGGTGATCTAAATGCCTGATTCTCTGCTGTGAAACCTCTCTCCTCCGTCTGGGTGTAGGGGTCAAAGTCTTTCAAAGTCGCCTTCTCCTGTGCTGATTGATATGAAGCTGATGGTTGTGCCATCTGACATGGTTGCCGGGGTCCCATTAAATTGGGGCCTACTCCTGTGGTGGGTGATCTAAATGCCTGATTCTCTGCTTTGAAACCTCTCTCCTCCGTCCGGGTGTAGGGGTCAAAGTCTGTCAAAGTCGCCTTCTCCTGTGCTGATTGATATAAAGCTTATGCTTGTGCCATCTGACATGGTTGCCGGGGTCTGATTCAATGGTGGCCTACTCCTGTGGTGGGTGATCTAAATGCCTGATTCTCTGCTGTGTAACCTCTCTCCTCCGTCTGGGTGTAGGGGTCAAAGTAACTAAATGGTGGCCTACTCCTGTGGTGGGTGATATGATGCCTGGTTCTCTGCTGTGGGACCTCTCTCCTTTGTCTGGGTGCTGTGGTCAAAATAATAGTAAGTGACCTTCTCCATTGGTGGGTGACTTGAAGCCTGATTCTGTGCTATGGGACCTCACTCCAATTAATATTGTTTAATTTTTATTTATTTTATGTTAACTCATCATTTCCCTATCTACATTTGTTTGCAGGGGATTTAACTACATTTTGCTGCCTTTTGCAGCCCTCTAGCCCTTTCCGGGTGTGTTTTACAGCCTTTTTAGTGCCCAAAAGTTCGGGTCCCCATTGACTTCTATGGGGTTCGGGTTCGGGATGAAGTTCGGGTCGAGTTCGGATCCCGAACCCGAACATTTTTCGAAAGTTCGGCCGAACTCGTCGAACCCGAACATCCAGGTGTTCGCTCAACTCTAGTAATGGGGAATCAGGCTTCGCTTCTGGAGAGGGAGCCTGAGGGATGGCCACAGCTGCCACTTCCAAGAAAGGCAGGCGGGGGAGCGAAAATTTCCCAGTACCGACTCAGGGAGGTAGTGACGATAAATAACAATACAGGACTCTTAGGAGAGCCTGTCAACGAGTACAAAAAAATTACAGGGAATGTCATAGGTATTTAGGATGAGGAAACGTTATACAGGAGAGGTAAAGTATGATTGATCGCCTGCTGGTGACCCACTAAAACATTAGGGGTGAGGGTCTTCTGCTGAGCTGACCATCTAAAACATTATGGGTGAGTGCCTGCTGGTGAGCTGACCATCTAAAACATTATAGGTGAGGGCTTGCTGGTGAGCTGACCATCTAAAACATTATGGGTGAGGGCCTGCTGGTGAGCTGACCATCTAAAACATTATGGGCGAGGGCCTGCTGGTAAGCTGACCATCTAAAACATTATGGGTGAGGGCCTGCTGGTGAGCTGACCATCTAAAACATTATGGGTGAGGGCCTGCTGGTGAGCTGACCATCCCAAAAATTATATGAGAAGGCATATACGTGATGGACGAGGAGGAGGAGGAGGAGAAAGGGGAGATTCAACCATATACCCTTTTTTGTGGCGGAAGGTGTGCATGGGAATACAGAGTATTCAGTACATTCTAAACAACACATTTAAAGTGCCTTTATGTTCAGTTGTGGCTTTCGTCTGGTGGAGTGGAGAAGTCGGGCAATTCATGCCTTGTTCATTTTTATAAGAGTCAACCTGTCAGCATTTTCAGTTGACAGCCAGATACGCTTATCTGTTATAATGCCACCAGCAGCACTAAATTCCCGCTCAGACAAAACGCTGGCGGCAGGGCAGGCCAGCACCTCCAAGGCGTAGAGCACCAGTTTATGCCACGTGTCCAGCTTGGACACCCAGTAGTTGTAAGGCACTGAGGGATCACTGAGGACGCTGACACGGTCTGCTATGTACTCCTTCATCATCTTCCAAAATGTTTCCCTCCTTGTGACACCAGGGCGTGCATCATGTTGAGGGTGCTGGTGGGGTGTCATGAAACTGTCCCAGGCCTTGGAGAGTGTTGCCCTGCCTTTGCTGGAAGTGCTGTGTGTTCCCGTTGTCTCCCCACCTCAGTTTCCCAAGGAAGTACGGACTCTGATGCCAGCGCTGTCAAATGGAAATTTTTGCAGCAATCTGTCAACAAGGAATTTCTGGTATAGCACCATTTTGCTCGTCCTCTCCACCGGAGGAATGAGGGATGAGAAGTTCTCTTTGTAGTGGGGGTCCAGAAGGGTGAACACCCAGTAATCCCTGTTATCTAAAATGCGTATAACACGGGGGTCACGGGAAAGGCAGCCTAACATGAAGTCAGCCATGTGTGCCAGAGTACCAGTGGGCAAGACTTCGCTGTCGTCATCAGGAGGATGACTGTCCATCTCCTCATCCTCTTCTGTCCACCCACGCTGAACAGATGGAATTAAAGTTCCATGGATACTACCCTGTGTAGCGGAGGCAACCATCCCCTGCTCCTCCTCCTTCTCCTCCTCCAATACGCGCTGAGAAGACAAACTGAGGGTGTTCTGGCTATCACCCAGGGTCATGTCTTTTTCCCCCATTTCCAACTCTTCCCCACGAACAGCGTTGGCCTTAATTGTGAGCAGCGAGCGTTTGAGTAGACACAGAAGTGGGATAGTTACACTGACAATAGCATTATCGCCGCTCACCATCTGTGTCGATTCCTCAAAGTTTCTTAACACCTCACAGAGATCAGACATCCATGCCCACTCCTTGCTTGTGAAGAGCGGAAGCTAACTGAAAAGGCGACGACCGTGCTGCAGCTGGTATTCCATTACTGCCCTTTGTTGCTCACAAAGCCTGGCCAACATGTGTAACATGGAGTTCCAGCGCGTGCTCACGTCGTTCAACAGCCGGTGAGCTGGCAATTTCAAGCGCTGCTGCAGCGTCAACAGACTGACTGAAGCTGTTGATGACTTGCGGAAATGTGCACACACGCGGCGCACCTTCACCAGTAGCTCGGGCAAATTGGGGTAGGTTTTCAGAAACCCCTGAACCACTGAGTTAAAGACATGGGCTAGGCATGGGATGTGTATGAGCTTGCCGAGCTCCAAAGCCGCCACCAAGTTACGCCCATTATCACACACAACCATGCCTGGTTGCAGGTTGAGAGGCGAGAGCCACAGCTCAGTCTGGTCTCTTATCCCCTGCCACAGCTCTGCGGCGGTGTGCTGTTTATCCCCTAAGCATATCATCTTCAGCACGGCCTGTTGACGCATCCCCACAGCAGTGCTACACTGCTTCCAGCTACCAGCTGCCGGCTGACTGGTGCTGCATGCGGAGAATTCGGAGGTGGAAGTGGAGGAGGAGGCAGAGGAGGAGGAGCCACTTACATAGGTGCTGGCGGTAACCCTGATGGAAGTAGGGCCCGCAATCCTGGGCGTCGGTAGCACCTGTGCCATCCCAGGGTACAAGTCGCTCCCAGCCTCCACTACGTTCACCCAGTGTGCCGTCAGGGAAATGTAGCGTCCATGGCCACGCACTTGTCCATGTGCGCCGACATCAGGCCGCGAAAGGCCTCGGTGTCCACAAGCCTAAATGGCAACATTTCAACCGCCAGTAACTTAGAAAGTTGGGCGGTTAGTGCCATGGCCTGTGGATGGGTGGCTGGGTATTTGCGCTTGCGTTCAAATGCCTGGGGTAAAGACATTTGGATGCTGCGCTAGGACAGGGAAGTGGATGTGGTCACTGATGGTGCTTGCGACGGTACAGGTACAGCGCAGGAGACATCCGGGCCTGCGCGTTCGACAGGCGATTGGTCGTCACCCAATATAGGGGAAGAGGAGGCAGTGGTGTGACCCGCGGACACAGATTGTGGACCCAGGCGTTCCTCCCACTTATTGCGGTATTTGGCTGCCATGGGGCGGATCATGCTGGTGGTGATGAGGTTGCTACTGTTCACACCTCGGCTCATTTTGGTGTGGCACGGGTTGCAAACTACTATTCTTTTGTCGTCTGCACTTTCTGCAAAAAAGCACCATACCGCGGAACACCTACCCCTTGGCAAGGGAGATTTCCGCAAGGGGGTGCTCCGTGGAACACTTGCGGGCCTGTTGCCACCCCACTGCCTCTTCCAACCTGTGCTGCTGATCGCTCCCCCTCGGGACTGCTGTCCTCGCTTGCGTTTCCGCCTTCCCATGTTGGGTCAGTGACCTCATCGTCTACTAAGTCCTCTTCAACTTCCCCACTCCGATCATCCTCCTCATTTGCTGACCCCAACAGAACTTCAGTGATTGACTATGGTATATCATCCTCTTCATCAACCTCTGCAGACAGAAATTATGGTTGTCTTGATGGCAACTGTGTCTCGTCATCATCCACCTCCTTAAACACATCATCTTGTGAGTGTGAAGGCTCTAGACGTTGAGAATCAGGGCACAAGATCTCATGTCCCTCTTCAAGAGTGCTTGGGGAGAGGGCCAAATTACGTGATGGGGGTGAAAATAGCTCCTCGGAACATCCGAGTACCGGATCGCTTGTTTGGCCAGACTCTACATGGTGGGAGGAAGGATGATCAGGGTGAGGATTGTGTTGTTGACCAGACTGTTGGCTAATGAGACTGGACTTGGTGGAAGACCGGGTGGTGCTTAACCCAGTGGAAGCATTATCTGCTGCAATCCAACCGACCACCTGGTCGCACTGGTCTGACTTCAAGAGTGTTGTCTTGCGACGCCCTGCAAACTGGGACATGAAGCTAGGTATCGTGGATGACTGTTTTCCTTGTGCTCTGGCAGCAGGCACAGTTGCAACGCGCCCTGAGCCACGGCCTCTGCGTGAACCATCAGAATCATGTCCACTTCCCCGTCCCTTAATACTCGCCTTCTTCATATTGACACTGGATGTCACTGCTATTTGGATTAAATATAGGCCTCACACACTGTCTAGAAATAAGTGTAGATTTGCTTCTCACTGGTCACAGCAAGCAGAGTTTGAACAATACAGAAACTGACTGTAACTGCTATTTGGATTAAATATAGGCATCACACACGGCCTAGATATCAGTGCTGATTTGCTTCTCACTGCTCACAGCAAGCAGAGTTTGTATAATACAGAAACTGACTGTAACTGCAATTTGGATTAAATATAGGTGTCACACACGGCCTAGATATCAGTGCTGATTTGCTTCTCACTGGTCACAGCAAGCAGAGTTTGTATAATACAGAAACTGACTGTAACTGCAATTTGGATTAAATATAGCGTCATACACGGCCTAGATATCAGTGCTGATTTGCTTCTCACTGGTCACAGCAGAGTTTGTATAATACAGAAACTGACTAACTGCAATTTGGATTAAATATAGGCATCACACACGGCCTAGATATCAGTGCTGATTTGCTTCTCACTGGTCACAGCAAGCAGAGTTTGTATAATACAGAAACTGACTGTAACTGCAATTTGGATTAAATATAGGCGTCACACACGGCCTAGATATCAGTGCTGATTTTCTTCTCACTGGTCACAGCAAGCAGCGTTTGTAGAATGCAGAAAATGAATGTCACTAACGGTCGCCCTGACACAAAAAAATAATTCCCCCAAAATAAATTTTGCTGCCACCTCTAACAATAGTCCTTAAAAGGACTTTTAGGTCTCTGAAAGGTTTGAGATCAAATTCGCTCTACACTCACTCTGTCCCTTCCTAACAGCAGCTCTCCGTGATTCGCAATGAGCCGAACCCGCATGACCGGGTGCTATATAGCACCTGATGACGTGTTCCGGCCGGCCAATCACTGTAATGCTAGTAGAAAACATGTGTAATGGCATTACAGTGATGGCAATACTTACAGCATGTTTATTGGCTGCTTAGAAGGCGCCAAACGTCCGGGGAGGGGACTCGAGCATGGCGCTTGAGCACATGTGGTACTCGGCAGAGCGCTCGGATCTGCCGAGCATAGCGATGCTCGAGCCAGACCTGTACTCGGCCGAGCATTACTAGTGACAGGCCCTTCAAAGGGAACGGACAGTGGCCAAAATATTTCTGTCGCAGGCAGCAGAAGTAGGGGGGGTGGGGTGGCAGCAGGAGTCACAGTGAGAGACCTGAGCTCCCGGTGTCACCTAGCGGTGGTGTCTTGACCAGCAACCCAGCCGTGCTTGAATGGTTGACTCGGTCTTCTACTTCGTCGCAAGTGACATCAGACACCCCAGCCAAAAGTCGGTGGGTTCTTCAGTCACAACGCTTAGTTGGTATGGCCCGGGAGGAGGCCCTGTGCACTCACCTATCCTCAACCTGCCTTTGTCCTTTTCTGTTCCCTCTGCTAGAGAAGTATTATATGCCATTGGCTCCGCTCCACTTTTCAGCGAGGACGAGCTACTAGAGGACAGTCAGTAGCTACTGCCCAGCCAAGATCTAGAGAAGAGATCTGCCAATTCCTCTGGTAGGCGAGCAAGTAGTAATGATGGGAGTCGCGTGGGAGAAGATGTTGTGAGCTGTCAGGCTCCTGGTCATGAGACCATTGAGGGGGACATTGGTGTAGTGCAGACAGTAGTGGATGATGATCAAGCTGATCGCACTTGGGAGCCGGGTGAAGAAGGGGCTTCATCATCATCAGGAGAAGAGGGTGGTAGCTTGCACGTGAGGCAGCGACTGAGCCAGCAAGCGGGTAGCATGACCGTGAGTCAGCAGGGTGGCAGCAGTGAGAGGTCGGGAGACAAACATGCCTGGGGTAGACCACCCGCTTCACAGGAGACTACCTGCCCGGGAAGTAGCAGTGCAGGGGTTCACGGTGGCAGTGGTAGCAGGCAGTCAGTACGAGTGTTGGGGGAAAAATGCCATACTCGGTGGTGTGGCAATTTTTTGTCAGGCCGCCGGAGGAGGTGAACATGGCCATTTGCCGAATTTGTGGGCAGAAGGTGAAGCGCGGGAAGGGTGCCAATGTCGGCACCATCGTCCTGAGTGAACAAATGCAGCGTCGCCATGCAGTGGCCTGGAAAAACATGAACCTGGAAGAACCTGAATGTACTCCTGGCCAAATTGCTGGTGCTGCAGTCCCTCCCTTTCCAAGTTGTGGACTCTGCACCTTTCAGAGAACTGATGGCTTGTGCCAAGCCGAGGTGGAGAGTCCCAAGCCGTCATTTCTTTGACAAAAAGGTAGTAGCAGCCCTGCACACATATATAGAACAGAAGGTGGCCAGCCCTTGAGCCTGTCGGTGTCTGCCAAAGTGCACGACAGCGCCGACGTGTGGAGCTGTAACTACGGTCAAGGACAATATATGTCCTTTACGGCCCACTGGGTAAATGTGGTTCCTGCCCAGCCACACCAGCAACTTGGCCAGGTGATGCCACTTCCGCCTCCACGTTCTCACGCCGTTGGTCCTGCGACAATTTCTGCCTCTGCCTCCTCATCCTCCACCGTGTCGTCAGCCTCCACTGCAGGGACAATTCACAGTGCCTCACCAACATACCACACCTAGTTTTCCTGGGCGAACTGAGTCACATAGGGGAGGAACTGTTCCATTTCCTTCATCAAGAAATCGAATCCTGGCTTTCTCCTCGACAACTCAAAATCGGAACCATGGTAACCGACAACGGGAGGAACATTGTGTCTGTGCTGTGTCAAGGAGGGCTAAGCCATGCGCCCTGCATGGCGCACGTGTTCAGTATGGTTGTAAAGCAGTTCCTGAAGTCTTCTGCCCATCTGCAAGACATCCCGAAAATGGCCATGAAACTTTGCATGCACTTCAGTACACTGCAAAGCACACCCTCCTTGAGCTGCAGTGGCAGAATGGCATCCCTCGACATAGGCTAATATGCGACGTTTCCACCCGCTGAAATTCCACCCTCTATATGTTGGACCGATTATATGAACAGAGAAAGGCCATAAACGATTTCTTGATGATACAGGCGGACCGAGGTACTCCCATTTGTAGCTTCGAGATTAGCCAGTGGCAGCTCATGCGTGACACCTGCCGTTTGCTCGGGCCCCTTGAGGAGGCCACTTTTTTTTGTCATTCGCCAGGACAACGGGATGAACAATGCAATTCCACTGCTTCATATCCTGGAACAGATGCTGCTAAATCTGGCTGGCCAGGGGACAGCAGATGTGGCAACTATATTTCACGGCCACATGAGCCCTGTTGCGGCTGAGCTAGAGGAGAAGGACATTCGAGTGTAGAATGTGTAGAAAAATTGGTGTTTTTTCTACACAGGTGACAGGAGAGGAGGAGCAAGAGCAGCCAGAGGAGCTATAGGGCGATGAGGATGAGGAGGCAGAGGACCTAGACACACCATAGCAGTATGCAGTCCCTCTGAGTCGCTTATGCAAATGGAGAAATGCATGCTCACTTGCTTGCATAGTGAAAGCCGAATTGTCACCATTTGCCAGAGGGATGACTACTAGCTCTCTACCATGTTAAACCCTCACTACCGGTCAAAAATGGGGGCCTTTTTCACATCCGCTAAGAGGGAGGACAAACTGAACTACTATCGAGACATGATATGTAATCAGTTGGCTGCTGCCTATGTGTGCCATGGCCCATCCTCACGCAGGTCTGCCCGGGGGGGTCCCTCTGCCTCAGGTTCCATTCCCATGGCTGCTGAAGGGGGGGGGGGGGGGGGGGGCAGGAGCACTACCAGCTCCATCAGCAGCAACTTAAGTTTAGAGTCGCTGTTAAGCAGTTTTCTTCACCTGCCTACTGAAGAAACTACTCACCAGCAGCAGCAGGTAGACAGAGCAGAACCTGAACCAGCAGGATGTGGCATACTTGGAGTGCACCCTACCACCCTATATCAAAGATCCCCTGGACTACTGGGAAGCCAAACTTGATTTGTGGTTGTAACTGGCCAAGTTTGACCTTGACAAGCTTTCCTGCGCGGCCAGCAGTGTAGCATCAGAGAGGCTATTTAGTGCAGCGGGGGCCATAGTTACCCCAAAAGAGAACTCGCCTGTCCACCCAAAATGTGGAGAAACTGATCTTTGTGAAGATGAATCAGGCGTGGATCAGCCCGGATTTTCAAACACCAGTGCCTGATGCATCAGACTAGATTATCCATAGTGCCACACCTACTACACTTTGACAAAATAGGCCTGTTTCTTCTGGCTACCTTTTTCAGCTACTATTCTGATGCTTCCACCCACACCTAATGCTAGGTGTTCCTACTGCCAGCCATTATCTTCAGCTGGTACTGGTATTGCCCCCCCACCTCTCCACTCTGTCACTGGGCCACTCTGTGGTCTCCTCATGCTGCTGCCACCTCACCACTTTGTCATTGGGATACTCTGTGGTCTCCTTATGCTGCTGCCACCTCACCACTATAGGCGGTGTGGAGAGGAAAAAGGAAGGAAAACCTTTTTACACCCGTGGAAAAAAAGTTTGAAACACGTAACAGGCGCCAGATCACTCGGTCATTACTCGTGTAGAGGATAAAGATTAATTCTTATTTGTGTATAGAATAAAAAAGACCTTCACCTGGGTCTATTCAAAGAGCTCGGAGTTTAGGAGAAAACACCTCAGCTCTATAGTGGTGATGTTGGAGATCATAAAATAATAGTAATGATGAAATAATAAAATCAAATGCACTCACTTCACAGGGGGGGCAGTCACCAGGATAAACTCAAGACACCTGGGACTATTTTCCCCCCCAGCCAGGATCGCATGTAAAGATGTGAATAATTGAACGCCGCCTACACACGTGGCTTCTGGTCAATCATTTTATTAATACTTTGAGGCAAAGTTCCCTCCACATAAGTATGGTTGTGTAGTTGTGTGTATATACGCTTGCACATACATATACACAATTTTATGTGTGTGTGTGTGTGTGTGTGTGTGTGTGTATAGATATATATGTATACATGCATATGTGTATGTGTATGTATATTTAAACATCAACTCTATATGTATACTACAAAGAAAAAAATAAGGGGTTGGGTCAGCACAACCTGCTGCAGGTGCACATCACTATGGCGAAATACATATACAAACGGAAAATGCAAATGTGATCGGACGGGGTTACAAGCAAAGTGTACTTGGCTTGCATGCTGACCTGCATTCCCTGGATTTTATGTGGCTGTCATGGCCCATGAACAGGTAGGAACAAGAGTTAGGGACCACTCATGAGACAGCCTTGACGCGGTGAGTGGCTTACTATGCTTTGGCCAAAATATAAACCAATGTCTCATCCAGCATGGAGGGCAGAGTGCTGGATGTAGTGTGCGATCACATTTGCATTTTCCGTTTGTATATGTATTTCGCCATAGTGATGTGCACCTGCAGCAGGTTGTGCTGACCCAACCCCTTATTTTTTTCTTTGTAGTATATATTGGAGGCGTGGCGATCTCCTTGGAGTCATTGCACACCTGACCAGTTAATCTGTCCTTGAGGCTGGTTTTAAAGTCAGTATAAAACTGAGTCTGCTTGTATAGAACCTACCATTAGCCATCTGGCTCCAGGAGAAGTATATGGTAGGTTCAGCATGCATGTTGGTACTTGCATCCCTGGATCCGATGAAAGCTGTAATGGCACCGGACGGGGTTACAAGCAAAGTGTACTTGGCTTGCATGCTGACCTGCATTCCCTGGATTTTATGTGGCTGTCATGGCCCATGAACAGGTAGGAACAAGAGTTAGGGACCACTCATGAGACAGCCTTGACGCGGTGAGTGGCTTACTATGCTTTGGCCAAAATATAAACCAATGTCTCATCCAGCATGGAGGGCAGAGTGCTGGATGTAGTGTGCGATCACATTTGCATTTTCCGTTTGTATATGTATTTCGCCATAGTGATGTGCACCTGCAGCAGGTTGTGCTGACCCAACCCCTTATTTTTTTCTTTGTAGTATATATTGGAGGCGTGGCGATCTCCTTGGAGTCATTGCACACCTGACCAGTTAATCTGTCCTTGAGGCTGGTTTTAAAGTCAGTATAAAACTGAGTCTGCTTGTATAGAACCTACCATTAGCCATCTGGCTCCAGGAGAAGTATATGGTAGGTTCAGCATGCATGTTGGTACTTGCATCCCTGGATCCGATGAAAGCTGTAATGGCACCGGACGGGGTTACAAGCAAAGTGTACTTGGCTTGCATGCTGACCTGCATTCCCTGGATTTTATGTGGCTGTCATGGCCCATGAACAGGTAGGAACAAGAGTTAGGGACCACTCATGAGACAGCCTTGACGCGGTGAGTGGCTTACTATGCTTTGGCCAAAATATAAACCAATGTCTCATCCAGCATGGAGGGCAGAGTGCTGGATGTAGTGTGCGATCACATTTGCATTTTCCGTTTCTATATGTATACTATTGTAATCAAATTTATTTATTTATTTATTTATTTATCTATTTCTCCTGAAGAAGAGGGCCTCAGACCCTCGAAACGCATTGAGCCTTGTATTAATAAAATGATTGACCAGAAGCCACGTGTGCAGGCGGCGTTCAATTATTCACATCTTTACATGCGATCCTGGCTGGGGGGGAAAATAGTCCCAGGTGTCTTGAGTTTATCCTGGTGACTGCCCCCCCTGTGAAGTGAGTGCATTTGATTTTATTATTTCATCATTACTATTATTTTATGATCTCCAACATCACCACTATAGAGCTGAGGTGTTTTCTCCTAAACTCCGAGCTCTTTGAATAGACCCAGGTGAAGGTCTTTTTTATTCTATACACAAATAAGAATTAATCTTTATCCTCTACA
>NC_053390.1:407786292-407868744 GCF_905171765.1 Bufo bufo | reverse complement strand
CTCAAGGAGACATAGAAGTGGTATTGTAACGCTGATAACGGCGTCACCGCCACTGGCCATGTTGGTGGAGTACTCGAAACAGCGCAACAGGGCACACAGGTCTCGCATGGAGGCCCAGTCATTGGTGGTGAAGTGGTGCTGTTCCGCAGTGCGACTGACCCGTGCGTGCTGCAGCTGAAACTCCACTATGGCCTGCTGCTGCTCGCACAGTCTGTCCAGCGTGTGCAAGGTGGAGTTCCACCTGGTGGGCACATCGCATATGAGGCGGTGAGTGGGAAGGCCGAAGTTACGCTGTAGCGCAGACAGGCGTGCAGCAGCAGGATGTGAACGCCGGAAGCGTGAACAGATGACCCGCACTTTATGCAGCAGCTCTGACATGTCGGGGTAGTTGCGAATGAACTTCTGCACCACCAAATTCAGCACATGCGCCAGGCAAGAGCTGCAACGAGATTTCGCCCATTATCGCACACCACCAGGCCAGGCTTGAGGCTCACCGGCAGCAACCACTCGTCGGTCTGTTGTTCTATACCCCGCCACAACTCCTGTGCGGTGTGGGGCCTGTCCCCCAAACATATGAGTTTCAGAACGGCCTGCTGACGTTTACCCCGGGCTGTGCTGAAGTTGGTGGTGAAGGTGTGTGGCTGACTGGATGAGCAGGTGGAAGAAGAGGAGGAGGAAGCTGAGGAGGAGGAGGAGGAGACAGGAGGCAAAGAATGTTGCCCTGCGATCCTTGGCGGCGGAAGGACGTGCGCCAAACAGCTCTCCGCCTGGGACCCAGCCGCCACTACATTTACCCAGTGTGCAGTTAGGGAGATATAGCGTCCCTGGCCGTGCTTACTGGTCCACGTATCTGTGGTTAGGTGGACCTTGCCACAGATGGCGTTGCACAGTGCACACTTGATTTTATCGGACACTTGGTTGTGCAGGGAAGGCACGGCTCTCTTGGAGAAGTAGTGGCGGCTGGGAACAACATACTGTGGGACAGCAAGCGACAAGAGCTGTTTGAAGCTGTCTGTGTCCACCAGCCTAAATGACAGCATTTCATAGGCCAGTAGTTTAGAAATGCTGGCATTCAGGGCCAGGGATCGAGGGTGGCTAGGTGGGAATTTACGCTTTCTCTCAAAAGTTTGTGAGATGGAGAGCTGAACGCTGCCGTGTGACATGGTTCAGATGCTTGGTGACGCAGGTGGTGGTGTTGGTGGTACATCCCATGTTTGCTGGGTGGCAGGTGCCAACGTTCCTCCAGAGGTGGAGGAAGAGGCCGAGGCGGCGGCAGCAGCAGAAGAGGCCGAGGCGGCAGCAGCAGAAGAGGTAGCAGGGGGAGCCTGAGTGACTTCTTTGTTTTTAAGGTGTTTACTCCACTGCAGTTCATGCTTTGCATGCAGGTGCCTGGTCATGCAGGTTGTGCTAAGGTTCAGAATGTTAATGCCTCGCTTCAGGCTCTGATGGCACAGCGTGCAAACCACTCGGGTCTTGTCGTCAGCACATTGTTTAAAGAAGTGCCATGCCAGGGAACTCCTTGAAGCTGCCTTTGGGGTGCTCGGTCCCAGATGGCGGCGGTCAGTAGCAGGCGGAGTCTCTTGGCGGCGGGTGTTCTGATTTTGCCCACTGCTCCCTCTATGTCTTTTGCTACGCTGTTGGCTCGATCTCATTATTGCCTCTTCCTCCGAATTCTGAAAGTCAGTGGCACGACCTTCATTCCATGTGGGGTCTAGTACCTCATCGTCCCCTGCATCGTCTTCCACCCAGTCTTCCTCCCTGACCTCCTGTTCAGTCTGCACACTGCAGTTGGCACCTGTGTTTCGTCATCATCAGAGACGTGCTGAGGTGGTATTCCCATGTCCTCATCATCAGGAAACACAAGTGGTTGTGCGTTAGTGCATTCTATCTCTTCCACCCCTGGGGAAGGGTTAGGTGGATGCCCTTGGGAAACCCTGGCAGCAGTCTTCAAACAGCATAAGAGACTGCTGCATAACTTGAGGCTCAGACAGTTTCCCTGATATGCATGGGGGTGATGTGACAGACTGATGGGCTTGGTTTTCATGCGCCATCTGTGTGCTTTCTGCAGAAGACTGGGTGGGAGATAATGTGAGCGTGCTGGATGCACTGTCGGCCACCCAATTGACTAAAGCCTGTACCTGCTCAGGCCTTACCATCCTTAGAACGGCATTGGGCCCCACCAAAAATCCCTGTAAATTCTGGCGGCTACTGGGACCTGAGGTAGTTGGTACACTAGGACGTGTGGCTGTGGCAGAACGGCCACGTCCTCTCCCAGCACCAGAGGGTCCACTAACACCACCACGACCATGTCCACGTCCGCGTCCCTAGCTAGTTGTTTTCCTCATTGTTACCGTTTACCACAATAAGAAAAATATTATTCGGGCCAATGTATTGAATTAAAATTCAGGCCTTTTTTTTACAGACACCTAACACTGTCTGGCTATCTATTTAGGTACCGTATTACACTAATACAGGCACACAAGTAATGACAGATTTGGTTGAATATAAATGTGAGGCCTATTTTTTACGCGCTGTGTGACAGATATACCTTTAATCACAGAATTAGACTTGTATCTGCATGGTAGCGTGTGTGTTAAGTTTTTCAGAATGACGCTATCAGCACCTTGAATCTAAGATATCCTTTTTGGGATAAATTTAAAGTAGGCCTGATATAGCAGAAACTATTAATTTTGAGAATGGCAAATTTAGGAATAGTTTTTCAACCCAGAACAAAAACTGTGCTTTTACGGTCACTACAAATAATTTGACCAGCTAAAACAGTACAGATTTGGTTGAATAGAAATGTGAGGCCTATTTTTTACGCGCTGTGTGACAGATATACCTTTAATCACATAATTAGACTTGTATCTGCACGGTAGCGTGTGTGTTAAGTTTTTCAGAATGACACTATCAGCATCTTGAATCTAAGATATCCTTTTTGGGATAGATTTAAAGTAGGCCTGATATAGCAGAAACTACTTATTTTGAGAATGGCAAATTTGGGAATAGTTTTTCAACCCAGAACAAAAACTGTGCTTTTACGGTCACTACAAATAATTTGACCAGCTAAAACAGTACAGATTTGGTTGAATAGAAATGTGAGGCCTATTTTTTTCGCGCTGTGTGACAGATATACCTTTAATCACAGAATTAGACTTGTATCTGCACGGTAGCGTGTGTGTTAAGTTTTTCAGAATGACACTATCAGCACCTTGAATCTAAGATATCATTTTTGGGATAGATTTAAAGTAGGCCTGATATAGCAGAAACTACTTATTTTGAGAATGGCAAATTTGGGAATAGTTTTTCAACCCAGAACAAAAACTGTGCTTTTACGGTCACTACAAATAATTTGACCAGCTAAAACAGTACTGATTTGGAGGAATATAAATGTCAGGTCTATTTTTTAGGCGCTGGGTGACAGGCTCAACTTGCCCCTGATGTAGTATATTGCCAAAAAATAACCACACTATTGATGGTTAAATGCACTTGGGTGACACAGGCTCAGCCTGCACCTGATGTAGGATATAGCAAAAAATAACCACACTATTGATGGTTAAATGCACTTGGTGGTATCTTGTGCTGGCGCACCACAAGCCACAAAATGGCCGCCGATCACCCCAGAAAAAAGTGATATAAAAACGCTCTGGGCAGCCTAAAAAAAGTGAGCAATTCAATATTAGCACTTCAATGATCCACAGCTGGAGATCGATCACTGAATTAAGTCTTTTGGAGGAGTTAATCTGCCTAATCTCGCCCTAACGTCGCAGCAGCAACCTCTCCCTATGCTTGAATCAACAGAGTGACGTGCAGCGCTACGTGACCCAAGCTTATATAGAGGCTGGGTCACATGCTGCACTGGCCAATCACAGCCATGCCAATAGTAGGCAAGGCTGTGATGGCCTCTTGGGGCAAGTAGTATGATGCTTGTTGATTGGCTGCTTTGCAGCCTTTCAAAAAGCGCCAAGAAAGCGCCGAACACCGAACCCGAACCCGGACTTTTACGAAAATGTTCAGGTTCGGGTCCGTGTCACGGACACCCCAAAATTCGGTACGAACCCGAACTATACAGTTCGGGTTCGGTCATCCCTAGAATTGACACATGTATGTGGCTTTTTTTTTTCTTGCAGCCACAGTGCAGCACCAGAGGCCATAAAAATTAGGCACGTACACATTCCTGAAAAATTAGGTATTATTGCAGCCGCTGCTGTAGCAGCGGGCAAAAAAAAATTATGTTTTCTAGGCAGAAAGTACACTAAAACATTTTGGATTGAACCCTAGTTGCTTGGCAGATAAGTCACGCAAGTCATCCGGCGTGCAGAGATAAAATACAGCAACTTGTGGACCATTTTTAGCCCAAGGCAGCTCATCTCATCACCAGGCCTTTATTAGTCAAATGTATTGCCCTCTGTCAGTCCCTTCGGGATCCATGCCTCATTCATCTTAATAAAGGTGAGGTAATCGAGACTTTTTTGACCTAGGCGACTTCTCTTCTCAGTGACAATACCTCCTGCTGCACTGAACAGGACACTTGAAGCGGGGCAGGCCAGAAGTTCTATTGCAAATTGGGTTAGCTTAGGCCACAGGTCAAGCCTGCACACCCAGTAGTCAAGGGGTTCATCTGTCCTCAGAGGGTCGATTTCTGCAGTCAAGGCGAGGTAGTCTGCTACCTGTCGGTCGAGTCGTTCTCTGAGGGTGGACCCCGAAGGGCTGTGCCTATGTGTAGCATTTAAAAAGCTCTGCATGTCCTCCATCAACAACACGTCTGTAAAGCGTCCTGTCCTTGACGGCGTGGTCGTGGTAGGAGGAGGATTACTTTCAACTCTTCCCCTGTTAGATTCCCGTTGTGCTGTGACATCACCCTTATACGCTGTGTAAAGCATACTTTTTAATTTATTTTGGAACTGCTGCATCCTTTCCGAATTGCGGTAATTCGGTAACATTTCAGGCACTTTCTGCTTATACCGGGGGTCTAGTAGCGTGGCCACCCAGTACAGGTCGTTCTCCTTCAGCCTTTTTATACGAGGGTCCCTCAACAGGCACGACAGCATGAAAAACCCTATTTGCACAAGGTTGGATGCCGAGCTACTCATGTCCCGTTCCTCGTCCTCAGTGATCTCACTGAAAGTCTGTTCTTCCCCCCAGCCACGTACAACACCACGGGTACCAGATAGGTGACAACAAGCAACCTGGGATGCCTGCTGTGGTTGGTCTTCCTTCTCCTCCTCAAAGCCACATTCCTCCTCTGACTCCTCTTCCTCACACTCCTCTTCCAGCGTTGCCGCAGGTCCAGCAAGCGATGCTGATAAGGCTGTTTCTGGTGGTGATGGTGATTACAACTCTTCCTCTTCACGCTCATCTACGGCCTGATCCAGCACTCTTCGCAGGGCACGCTCCAGGAAGAAAACAAATGGGATGATGTCGCTGATGGTGCCTTCGGTGCGACTGACTAGGTTTGTCACCTCCTCAAAAGGATGCATGAGCCTACAGGCATTGCGCATGAGCATCCAGTAACCTGGCAAAAATATTCCCAGCTCCGCAGAGGCTGTCCTAGCACCCCGGTCATACAAATACTCGTTGACGGCTTTTTCTTGTTGGAGCAGGTGGTCGAACATTAGGAGTATTGAATTCCAACGTGTTGGGCTGTCGCAAATCAAGCGCCTCACTGGCATGTTGTTTCGCCGCTGAATATCGGAAAAGTGCGCCATGGCCGTGTAGGAACGCCTGATATAGCCACACACCTTCCTGGCCTGCTTGAGGACGTCCTGTAAGCTTGGGTACTTATGCACAAAGCGTTGTACAATCAGATTCAACACATGTGCCATGCACGGCACATGTGTCAACTTGCCCAATTTCAATGCCGCCAACAAATTGCTTCCGTTGTCACACACCACTTTGCCGATCTCCAGTTGGTGCAGAGTCAGCCACTGATCCACCTGTGCGTTCAGGGCGGACAGGAGTGCTGGTCCGGTGTCAATCTCTGCTTTCAGGCAAGTCAACTCCAAGACGGCGTGACACTGTCGTATCCGGGATGTGGAATAGCCCCTGGGGAGCTGGAGGGGTGCCATTGATGTGGAGCAAGACGCAGCAGCAGAAGAGGACTCAGCCGAGGAGGCTATGGAAGAGGATGGAGTAGGAGGAGTAGAGGAGGTGGCAGCAGGCCTGCCTGCAAGTCGTGGTGGTGTCACCAACTCCTCTGCAGAGCCACGCATTCCATGCTTGGCAGCCGTCAGCAGGTTTACCCAATGTGCAGTATAGGTAATATACCTGCCCTGACCATGCTTTGCAGACCAGGTATCAGTGGTCAGATGGACCCTTGCCCCAATACTGTGTGCCAGACATGCCATTACTTCCTTTTGCACAATCGAGTACAGGTTGGGGATTGCCTTTTGTGCAAAGAAATTTCGGCCGGGTACCTTCCACTGCGGTGTCCCAATAACTACAAATTTTTTGAAGGCCTCAGACTCCACCAGCTTGTATGGTAAAAGCTGGCGGGCTAAGAGTTCAGACAAGCCAGCTGTCAGACGCCGGGCAAGGGGGTGACTTTGTGACATTGGCTTCTTACGCTCAAACATGTCCTTGACAGACAC
This sequence comes from Bufo bufo, assembly GCF_905171765.1. Classification (NCBI taxonomy): domain Eukaryota; kingdom Metazoa; phylum Chordata; class Amphibia; order Anura; family Bufonidae; genus Bufo; species Bufo bufo. The sequence goes on along the minus strand of NC_053390.1, from coordinate 407,862,154 downwards.
CTGACTGTGGGCAGATGAGCAGGAACTGCTCAAGGCGAGAGACGGAGTGGCGGATGGTTGAGAGGGGGCACGGAGGACAGTAGTTGTTGACGTGGCTGAAGATGCTGGACCAGGAGGAGGATGGCGGCTTTGAGTTTGTGTGCTGCTTGTACTCATGTGTTGATCCCATAGGCGTTTGTGACGTGCGATCATGTGCCTTCACAAAGCAGTTGTACCTAGGTGGGTGTTGGACTTCCCATGACTCAGTTTCTTTTGGCACAGGTTGCAAATGGCATCGCTGGTGTCAGAGGCAGAGCAAAAAAAATGCCACACTGCTGATCTCTGCAATGCCGTCATTCTGGTGGTGGCAACAGCATGCGTTGATTGGCGTGCTGTCTGGATGACCCCGGGTGCCGATGCATGCTGTCTGACTGTGCCACTAGCTCCTTGCGACGACCTTTCCCTGCTTCCAACTCATCTTCTTCTCCTCTCTGTCTCCCCATCTGAACTTTCCCCCTGTTCTTCTACTCTTCGAGCGGGCACCCACGTGACATCCACGGACACATCGTCATCATCAACCGCTTCACTTGTATCTGACAACTCATCAAAGGAAGCAGCGGCGGGTACAACATCATCATCATCACACCGTACGTCCATGTGTGTAATGCTGCCTGACTGAGACATATCCCTGTTATCTACATCCTCTGGCAATAATGGTTGTGCATCACTCATTTCTTCCAACTGATGTGTAAATAACTCCTCTGACAGATCAAGTGAAGCGGCTGTGGTGCTAGTGTTGGTGGTGGCGGCAGGCGGGCAAGTGGTAACTTGAGAGGTGCCCGAAGCTGAGCTGGAGGAGGATGGTGCATCAAGGTTCCGAGCGGAAGCTGTAGAAGATTGGGTGTCCTGTGTTAGCCAGTCAACTATGCCCTCAGAACTTTTCGAGTTCAGGGTACGTGGCCTCTGAACACTGGGCATTATTCTAGGGCCAAAGGGAATCACAGCACCACGACCACGACGGCCCCTGCCGGGTGGCCTGCCTCTGCCTGTCATTTTTTTTAGATTAGTTTAGTTGTACAATGCGTGCAAGCTACTGTGACACCAGATATGACTGGAACTGTGCACTGGCAGAAGTTGGCAGAGTAGACGCTGTAGGCCTGACACACCTGCTTGCAGACAACTAACTGCTATTCAATCTATTACAGTCAAAATTGTAGTTTTTTTTAAAATGTAATCTACTATGACACCAGATATGAGTTGCACTGGTTTGACACTGTGCACTGGCAGGGCCTGAAACACACACGCGTTAAGGCAACTGACTGCTATTATTTCACAGTCAAAATATATATATTTTTTTTTATGTAAACTACTATGACACCAGATATGAGTTGCACTGGTGTGACACTGGCAGGGCCTGAAACACACACACGTTAAGGCAACTGACTGCTATTATTTCACAGTCAATTTTTTTAATTTTTTTTAAAATGTAAACTACTGTGACACCAGATATGAGTTGCACTGGTGTGACACTGTGCACTGGCAGGCCCTGAAACACACACACGTTAAGGCAACTGACTGCTATTATTTCACAGTAAATTTTTTGTTTTCTTTTTTTAAAATGTAAACTACTGTGACACCAGATATGAGTTGCAGTGGTGTGACACTGTGCACTGGCAGGGCCTGAAACACACACATGTTAAGGCAACTGACTACTATTATTTCACAGTCAAAATTGTATTATTATTATTTTTTATGTAAACTACTGTGACATCAGATATGAGTTGCACTGGTGAGACACTTTGCACTGGCAGGGCCTGAAACACAACCACGTTAAGGCAACTGACTGCTATTATTTCACAGTCAAAATTTTAGTTTTTTTTTTAAATGTAAACTACTGTGGCACCAGATAGGAGTTGCACTGGTGTGACACTGTGCACTGGCAGGGCCTGAAACACACACACGTTAAGGCAACTGACTGCTATTATTTCACAGTCAAAATGTTTTTTTTTTTTTTTTTATGTAAACTACTGTGACACCAGATATGAGTTGCACTGGTGTGACACTTTGCACTGGCAGGGCCTGAAACACACACACGTTAAGGCAACTGACTGCTATTATTTCATAGTCAAAATTGTAGTTTTTTTTTTTAAATGTAAACTACTGTGGCACCAGATAGGAGTTGCACTGGTGTGACACTGTGCACTGGCAGGGCCTGAAACACACACATGTTAAGGCAACTGACTGCTATTATTTCACAGTCAAAATATATATATATTTTTTTTAAATGTAAACTACTGTGACACAAGATATGCGTTGCACTGGTGTGACACTGTGCACTGGCAGGGCCTGAAACACACACACGTTAAGGCAACTGACTGCTATTATTTCACAGTCAAAATTGTAGTTTTTTTTTAAATGTAAACTACTGTGACACCAGATATGAGATGCACTTGGCAGGGCATGAAACACACACACGTTAAGGCAACTGACTGCTATTATTTCACAGTCAAAATATATATATATATTTTTTAAATGTAAACTACTGTGACACAAGATATGCGTTGCACTGGTGTGACACTGTGCACTGGCAGGGCCTGAAACACACACACGTTAAGGCAACTGACTGCTATTATTTCGCAGTCAAAATTGTAGTTTTTTTTTTAATGTAAACTACTGTGACACCAGATATGAGATGCACTTGGCAGGGCATGAAACACACACACGTTAAGGCAACTGACTGCTATTATTCCACAGTCAAAATTGTATTATTTTTTTTTAAATGTAAACTACTGTGACACCAGATATGAGTTGCACTGGTGTGACACTGTGCACTGGCAGGGCCTGAAACACACACACGTTAAGGCAACTGACTGCTATTATTTCACAGTCAAAATTGTAGTTTTTTTTAAAATGTAAACTACTGTGACACCAGATATGAGATGCACTTGGCAGGGCATGAAACACACACACGTTAAGGCAACTGACTGCTATTATTTCACAGTCAAAATTGTATTATTTTTTTTAAATGTAAACTACTGTGACACGAGATATGAGTTGCAGTGGTGTGACACTGTGCACTGGCAGGGCCTGAAACACACACACTTTAAGGCAACTGACTGCTATTATTTCACAGTCAAAATTGTAGTTTTTTTTTTTATGTAAACTACTGTGACACCAGATATGAGATGCACTTGGCAGGGCATGAAACACACACACGTTAAGGCAACTGACTGCTATTATTTCACAGTCAAAATTGTATTATTTTTTTTAAATGTAAACTACTGTGACACCAGATATGAGTTGCACTGGTGTGAACACTGTGCACTGGCAGGGCCTGAAACACACACACGTTAAGGCAACTGACTGCTATTATTTCACAGTCAAAATTGTAGTTTTTTAAAAAATGTAAACTACTGTGACACTAGATATGAGATGCACTTGGCAGGGCATGAAACACACACACGTTAAGGCAACTGACTGCCATTATTTCACAGTCAAAATTGTATTATTTTTTTAAAATGTAAACTACTGTGACACCAGATATGAGTTGCAGTGGTGTGACACTGTGCACTGGCAGGGCCTGAAACACACGCACCTTAAGGCAACTGACTGCTATTATTTCACAGTCAAAATTGTAGTTTTTTTAATATGTAAACTACTGTGACACCAGATATGAGTTGCACTGGTGTGACACTGTGCACTGGCGGGCCTGAAACACACACACATTAAGGCAACTGACTGCTATTATTTCACAGTCAAAAAAGTTTTTTTTTTTTTTTAAATGCAAGCTACTGTGACACCAGATATGAGTGGTGGCACTGGGCAAGTGGGCACAGTATAAGCTGTGAGCCTGACACACACGCTGGCAGGAAACTGCAATTAGATTACACAGGAAAAAAATAAAAAGCAGACTGATGTTCTAACCCTACAAAGGGCTTTTTGGGGTGCTGTCCTTACAGCAGAGATCAGATTTGTCCTTCAGGACTGTAGTGGACACTGAATACACTGGCCTAGCTATCAATTTCTCTCTATTAAATCAGCAGCAGATACACTGTCCCTCCTCTCACTAAGAATGCAGCTTCCGAATGAATCTAAAATGGATGCTGTCCAGGAGGTGGGAGGGTCTGGGAGGGAGGGTATAATGCTGATTGGATGGAATGTGTCTGCTGACTGTGAGGTACAGGGTCAAAGTTTACTTAATGATGACGAATAGGGGGCGGACCAAACATCGCATATGTTCGCCCGCCGCGGCGAACGCGAACAAGCTATGGTCGCCGATGAATAGTTCGGGACATCTCTAATCGCATGTCCCTGTGACGTCGACCATCCATTTGGATATCTTCTCTATTTAATTTCGTTGTTCTTTTCGTAGCCTACCATGTTGATCACGGTTATCGGCGAATCAGGGTTTCACGCCGGAGAGGGAGCATGAGAAAAATAGACCACATCCAAGGGAGTTTAATTGTTTCAAATTAAAAATGATAGAGTGAAAATATGGGACAAAGTATTAAAGCGCAAATGTGGGACAAATTATTGAAGCGCAAATGTGTGAGAAATTATTGAAGCGCAAATGTGGGACATCTTGTTAAAGTTTAAGCATTGAATGAAAGGAGGTGGCCCGAATCAATTAAAGAAGAATTTCTTAAATTTTATTCCCTGTCACCTATGCAGAGCAGGGGTTTATTCACGTCCAGATTTGTAAAATGTCAACCCATGAATGTAACAGAAAAATTTGTGAAATTTATTAACCTGTCTACTTGGTAGAGCAGGGGTCTATGACAGAAAAAAATTGTTTAATGTCACCCGAAAATGTAAAATAAAAATTAGTGAAATTTATTAAGCTGTCAACTAGATAGAGGAGGGGTATATTACACCCAAAAATTGGTGAATTTCACCTGAAAATGTAACAGACAAATAAGTGATTTTTTTTTACCTGTATACTAGGTATAGCAGTGGTACATCACACCCAATAATTGGTGAATTTCACCTGAAAATGTAACAGTCATATTTGTGAATTTTTTTTAACCTGTCTACTAGGTATAGCAGTGGTACATCACACCCAAAAAATGGTGAATTTCACCCGAAAATGTAACAGACAAATTTGTGATTTTTTTTACATGTCTACTAGGTATAGCAGTGGTGGTACATCACACCCAAAAATTTGTGAATCTTGCCTGAAAATATAACAAACAAAGTAGTGAAATGACATAAAATAAAATAAAATACGTACAAATAAAAAAATAATTGATTTATGAGGTGGAGGTCCATATGGAGTAGGAGTTTGAGGAGGCGGTGAACGTAGCTGTGTAGGTGGAAGCAGCGTTGGAGGAGGACGAGGTAGCCAACACTGGTTTTTGGTTTTAATTTTATTTATTTTTTTAAATTAGGGTACACTCCAAAAGAGTGTGAAATATCCAAAATACAAGAATGAGCAATTGCGCTGCAGTATAACAATGGCTGGTTAAGACCGGTATACATGTCTATTCTGCACAAGGTATGAACAAGTCCTGTGGGATCCATGCCTGGTTCATTTTAATGAACGTGAGCTTGTCCACATTGGCTGTGGACAGGCTGCTGCACTTGTCTGTGATAACGCCCCCTGCAGTGCTAAACACACGTTTAGAGAATACACTGGCTGCAGTGCAGGCCAGCACCTCCAAGGCATAAAGGGCAACCTCAGGCCATGTGCCCAATTTGGAGACCCAGAAGTTGAAGGGGGGTAGACCCGTCATTCAGTAAGTGTAGGCGTGTGCACACATTCTGTTCCACCATGTTGGTGAAATGCTGCCTCCTGCTAAGATGGTTCCATATCAGCTGGTGGTGCTGGTTGTTGTGGCGTGCTGACAAAGCTTTTCCACATTTCAGCCATGCTAACCCTGCCTTCTGAAGAGCTGGCGGTGCCCCAGCTGCGTTGGCGACCTCTTCATCCTCCTCTGCCTTTGCCTTGTGCTTCCACTGTGCCCCCGCTGTCAGGTGGGAATGCCAACAGCAGTGCATCTACCAATGTGCGCTTGTACTCGCGCATCTTACGATCACGCTCCAGTGACTGAATTAAGGACGATACGTTGTGCTTGTAACGGGGATCCAGTAGCGTGGCCACCCAGTAATCAGCACAAGTTAGAATTTGGGCATCTCGGCGGTTGTTGCGGAGACACTGCATCATGTAATCGCTCATGTGTGCCAGGCTGCCCAGAGTCAACAAAAAGCTGTCCTCTGTGGGAGGTGTATCATCTGTGTCCTCTATATTCCCCCAGCCACGCACCAGTGATGGCCATGAGCTGGTCTGGGTGCCACCCTGCTGTGAACATGGTTCCTCCTCCTCCATCTCCTCCTCCTCATCCTCCACCTCGTCATCCTCCAGAACTGTGCCCTGGCTGGAAAATAGCTTACCTGGCGTTTGTGGGTTCGGAGCCACTTGTGAATGACTGGCCGGAAACCCTACTAATTGATCCCTCTTCCTCCTCCTCCTCCTGTGCCACATCCTCTTCCATCATCGCCAGCAGTGTTTTTTCAAGGAGGCATAGAAGTAGGATAGGTACGCTGACAATGGCGTTATCGGCACTGGCCATGTTGGTGGAGTACTCGAAACAGCGTAACAAGGAACACAGGTCTCGCATGGAGGCCCAGTCATTGGTGGTGAAGTGGTGCTGTTCTGCAGAGTGACTCACCCGTGCGTGCTGCAGCTGAAACTCCACTATCGCCTGCTGCTGCTCGCACAGTCTGGCCAGCATGTGCAAGGTGGAGTTCCACCTTGTGGGCACGTCGCATATGAGGCGGTGAGCGGGAAGGCCGAAGTTACGCTGCAGTGCTGACAGGCGATTAATACAGGTTATATTAATCGCATTGCGAATTCAACTTACCACACTCTGCGTCAACTACGTAATTTTCCATGGGAGTTTTGCCATGGATCCCCCTCCGGCATGCCACAGTCCAGGTGTTAGTCCCCTTAAAACAACTTTTCCATCACTATTGTGGCCAGAAAGAGTCCCTGTGGGTTTTAAAATTCGCCTGTCTATTGAAGTCTATGGCGGTTCGCCCGGTTCGCCCTTTCGCAAACATTTGCGTAAATTTGCAAACGAAAAATTTTATGTTTGCGACATCTCTAGTGGGCAGTAGCAGGAGTACTGTCTAGGGGATGGCCGCTCCGCTTTTGCACCCTGCTCCCTCTTCTGCTGTGCTGATATCTCTGTGCGACCACCGCCTCTTCCTTCGAACTACATAGGTCACTCGCATGACCTTGATTCCATGTGGGGTCGAGGACCTCATCGTCCTCCACATCATCTTCCACCCAGTCTTCACCCCTGCCCTCCTTGTCAGTCTGCACACTTTAAAAAGCCCCAGCAGTTGGCACCTGTGTTTCGTCATTATCCGAGACGTGCTGCGATGGTCCTCCAATGTATTCATCTTGAAACATAAGTCGTTGGGCATCGGTGCACTCAATCTCTTCCACTTCTGGGGCAGGGCTAGGTGGATAGCCCTGGGAAACCCTGCTAACAGAGTCATCAAAAAGCAGAGGAGACTGCTGCATGACTTGGGGCTCAGACTGCTTGGCTGATTTGCAAGGGGGTGAGGTGAAAGATTGATGGACATCGGCTGCAGGTGCCAACTCTGATCTTTCCGCAGGAGACTGGGTGGGAGACAATGTGAAGAAACTGGAGGCACTGTCAGCAACCCAATCTACTATCGCCTGTACTTGTTCTGGCCTCACCATTCGTAGAGCCGCATTAGGCCCGACCAAATACCGCTGCGGGTTCTGTCACCTACTCGCACCTGAGGAAGGGGTTTCACTTGTGCGTGTAGCTGGCACAGATCGACCACGTCCTCCCCCTGCAACAGGAGCTCCACCAGCAGCACCACAACCTGGGCCACGTCCCTTATTTGACGCTCTCCTCATATTTCTCAAATTTAGGATCTTGCCCTAAATGGGTGTTTAATTAATAGAAGAATAGAATGACAGTATGTAAAGGTTGTATCTCACACGTACAGATGCAGACTAAGCCACAATTAAAGTTTTTTGCCAAAAAGGGTGTTTTATTAAGTGAAGAATATAACCACAGTATCTAAAGTGTGTATCTCACAGGTACAGATCCAGATTAGGCCGCAATTAAAGTTTTTTGCCCAAAATGGTTGTTTTTTAAATAACTTAATATAACTACAGTATCTAAAGGGTGTATCTCACACGTCCTGATTCAGAATAGGCCGCAATTAATTTTTTTTTGCCCAAAATGGCTGTTTTTCCAATTATTGAATAGAACCACAGTATCTAAACGGTGTATCTCCCATGTACTGATCCAGACTAGGCCGAAATTTATTTATTTTGCCCAAAATGGCTGTTTTTCAAATAAGTGAATTAAACCACAGTCTGTAAATGGTGTATCTCACAAGTTTTGATCCAGACTTGGCCAGAATTTAAATTTTGTGCACAAAATGGCTGTTTTACAAATATTTGAATAGAACCACAGTATCTATAGTGTGTATCTCACAATGACATATGCAGCAAAGGCTGCAAAATTCAGTTTTTTGCCCAAAATGGGTGTTTGTTTAATAAGAGAATATGACAGCAGTATATAACCCTTTAATTTTACACGTTCGGATGCAGAAAGGGCTGTAAAATTTTGTATTTTGCCCAAAAAGGGTGTTTTGTTAATATAAGAATATAGCCACAGTATTTAAAGTGTGTATCTCACAGGTACAGATCCAGACTAGGCCGCAATTAAAGTTTTTTTGCCCAAAAAGGGTGTTTTATTAAGAGAAGAATATAACCAAAGTATATAAAGTGTGTATTTCACAGGTACAGATCCAGACCATGCCGCAATTAAAGTTTTTTGCCCAAAATGGCTGTTTTTCAAGTAACTGAATAAAACCACAGTATGTAAAGGTTGTATTTCACACATCCTGATCAAGACTAGGCCGCAATTAAAGTTTTTTACCCAAAATAGTTGTTTTTAAAAAAACTAAATATAACCATAGTATCTAAAGGGTGTATCTTACATGTCCTGATCCAGACTAGGCCACAATTAAAGTTTTTTGCCCAAAATGGCTGTTTTTCAAATTATTGAATAGAACCACAGTATCTAAACGGTGTATCTCACACGTACTGATCCAGACTAGGCAGGAAATTATGTTTTTGCCAAAAATGACAGTTTTTTTTTCAATAACTGAATAGAACCACAGTCTGTAAAGGGTGTATCTCACACATCCTGATCCAGACTAGGCCTCAATTAAAGTTTTTTGCCCAAAAAGGGTGTTTTATTAAGAGATGAATATAGCCACAGTATCTAAAGTGTGTATCTCACAGGTACAGATCCAGATTAGGCCGCAATTAATGTTTTTTGCCCAAAATGGCTTTTTTTCAAATAACTGAATAGAACCACAGTATGTAAAGGGTGTATCTCACACGTCCTGATCCAGACTTGGCAGGAATTTAAGTTTTGTTCACAAAATGACTGCTTTTCAAATAACTGAATATAACCACAGTATCTAAAGTGTGTATCTCACAATGAAATATGCAGCAAAGGCTGCAAAATTGACTTTTTTGCCAAAAACGGGTGTTTGTTTAATAACTGAATATGACAGCAGTATATAACCCTTGAATTTCACACGTGCTGATGCAGCTAGGGCTGTAAAATTGTGTATTTTGCCCAAAAAGGGTATTTTATTAATAGAAGAATATAACCACAGTATCTAAAGGGTGTATCTCACACGTCCTGATCCAGACTAGGCCTGAATTTAATTTTTTTGCACAAAATGGCTGTTTTGCAAATATCTGTATAGAACCACAGTGTCTAAAGGGTGTATCTCACAATGACATATGCAGCAAAGGCTGCAAAATTAAGTTTTTGGCCCAAAATGGGCGTTTGTTTAATAACAGAATATGACAGCAGTATATAAACCTTGAATTTCACACATTCGGATGCAGCAAGGGCTAAAAAATTTAGTTTTTTTGCCCTAAAAGGGTGTTTTAGTAATAGAAGAATATAACCACAGTATCTAAAGGTTGTATCTCACACATACTGATCCAGACTAGGCCGGAATTTAAGTTTTGTGCACAAAATGGCTGTTTTTCAAATAACTAAAAATGGCATATGCAGCAAAGGCTGCAAAATGTACTTTTTTTGCCCAAAACGGGTGTTTGATTAATAACTGAATATAACCCTTGAATTTTACACGTGCTGATGCTGCAAGGGCTGTACAATTGTGTATTTTGCCAAAAAGGGTGTTTTTAGAAACCCAGAAAATTATGGCTGTATTTCTAGCTCTAATTGCACACTGAATTATCCTGCAAAGGCATCAGATGTTGGATATTGCCCAAAAATTTTGTTTTTTCAAAGTCAGAAAATTATTTACATTTTTAAAACTTGTTTTTAACAATCACAGATGCAGCAAGGGCTTCAATATTAAGTATTTAGCAAAAAAAAGGGTAGTTTTTTTTAAAACAGAATATAAAAAGCTCTATATAACGATTAAATTTCACACATGCAGATACAGCTATGGCTGTAAAATAGTGTATTTTGCACAAAAAGGGTGTTTTTAAAAACCAAGAAAATTATGGCTGTATTTCTTGCTTAAATTGCACACTGACAAATCCAGATGTTGGATATTTCCAAAAAAGTGTTTTTTTTTAGTAACAGAATATAAAAAAGCTGCATATAACGCTTGAATTTCACACGTGCAGATGCATCAAGGACTGTAAAATAGTGTATTTAGCAAAAAAAGGGTGTTGGTGAAAACCCAGAAAATTATGTCTGTATTTCTAGCTTAAATTGCACACTGACTAAGGCTCCATTCACACGTACGCAAAATGTGTCCTCATCCTTTCCGCAATTTTGCGGAAAGGGTGCGGACACATTCATTCTCTATGGGGACGGAATGTGCTGTCCGCATCCACATTTGCGGATCCGCACTTCCGCATCCGTGCTTCTGTTTCCGCCAAAAAATAGAACATGTCCTATTCTTGTCCGCAATTGCGGACCAGAACAGGCATATTCTATTATGTCGGCAATGTGCGGTCCGTAAAATGCGGAACGCACATTGCCGCTTTCCGTGTTTTGCGGATCCGTGACTCCGTGTATCCGCAAAACACACTGCGGACGTGTGAATGTTGCCTAATCCTGTAAATTCACAAGATGTTGTATATTGCCAAAAAAGGGTGTTTTCTTAAAACCAGATTATGAGTGCAGTATTTTAAGCTTGGATTTGAATGTCACAAAAGCTCAGATGCAGTGCTGGTGCACTGAGCTTGCATAAAATGGCCGCCGCCGCCGCCCACCTAACTAACAGATGGATAAAAGTATTTTTTTCTGTCACTGGGCTCGAGGCAGGGTAAAAATATTGTGCACTGCACCCACACAACTAAATGTATGTAGATCGCTGAGTTAAATTGAAGTTCTGATCACAGATTCTCTCCTATTATCTCCCTGAAATCACCAGCAGCATCCTCTCCCTACACTAGTAACAGCAGAGTGATGTGCAGCGCTACATGACTCCAGCTTATATAGAGGCTGGGTCACATGCTGCACTGGCCAATCACAGCCATGCCATTAGTAGGCATGGCTGTGATGGCTTCTAAGGTCAAACAGTTAAACGCTTGTTGATTGGCTGCTCTGCAGCCTTTCAAAAAGCGCTAAGAAATCGCTGAACAATAAACCCGAACTTTTACTGAAATGGTCGGGTCCGGGGTCAAAAAAAACTAAAGTTCCGTACGAGCCCGAACTTTACAGTTCGGGTTCTCTCAACCCTATTTATCACATAATTCACAATCATAAAACTTTTACAATATTAATCCTGGTGCCGATAATGTACTGTCTGATTTATTGGTCTGAATCACATTTATATTCTATTGTCCAATTGACAAAATTCAGTTGATCGGATACTAGTGTGCCTGACATATTGTTCTGCTTCATAATTATATTGTACTGGACTATGTCCAAATAACCAATTTTTTAAAGAAGATATTTCAAACTTTATTAAACAAAATTCAGTTGATCAGAGACTATTGTGCCTGAAATATTGTTCTGGTTCACAGTTACAGTGTGTACTAGACTGTTCAATTTAGCATTTTTATTTTATTTTAAAGTTAATTAAATTCACTTGATTCGAGACTTATGTGCCTGACAAATTGTTCAGCTTCACAGTTATATTGTACAGTCCATTTTTTGTAAATATAAATATATCAAAATTAATTAAATGAATCCAGTTAATCAAAGAAAAATTTCCTGAATTACTGTTTTGCATCACAGTTATATTGTACTTGACTGTCCAATTGACCTTTTTTCAAAAAATATTTTACAAAGTTAACTAAATAAATTCAGTTAATCAAAATGAAATGACTGACATATTGTTCTGCATCATAGTTATATTTTGCTGGATTATGTCCAATTGACTATTTATAGAAATTCAATTAAATGTTGTTAATTAGAGTCTAGTATGCCTGATATTTTGTTCTACATCATAGCTAGATTGTACTCGACTGTTCAATTTATATTTTCTTAACTATTTTTTTGCAAAGTTATTTTAAAAATATATACTTTTTGGGCCAACATGTTGCATGCCAGTTATATTGTGCTGGGTAATTTTTAAGATTCAGTTTAATAAATTGAGTTGATCAAAGACAAGCGTGCCTGATGTATTGTACTGTGACACAGCAATATTGTACTGGACTGTGTTCCACAGTATAGTACACTTTTGTGGATAACCTGACTTCTGATTAGTGTCTTATTGGGTTAAAAATAAAATTTATGATAAAAGTGCAAATGAAAATGTGAGTGGCTATAGCACAAGTAACAGCAGCAGCACTGTCAGCAAGAGCAATCCAGCCATTAGTAGTAGCATACCACAGTTGTCTCTCTTCTCCAATAAGTAACATATTATTATTGCATAGGAAGCAGATCTAAGTCTGACATCTTTCATCCAGAGTAAGGTTCAATGCATTCCTCCTGTTCCTCCTTCATAACAGTTAATTTGAGTCCCAATAAAAGCATTTCTTTTCTGTAATCTCTTTGTTATCCAACAACACCCTGGATCCTTCGGAAAATATTCATGGTAGTGTTTCTGCTGATGAGTTGTACGAGAACAGTCAGCATTTGGACTGCAGTGAGCAAGACAATAAGGCAGAATGAGAAGACATGACTGAAATGCATAACTATGTTGGTTGTGGTAGTGGTGGCACATAGTGTTGGTGGTGGTAGGGGCACTGCTAACCAAAGTAGTGGTAGCAAATATATTAGTGAGAATCAGAGTGGGGACAAGGAGCCCATGATATATCACATCTGAGAAAGTGGTGGGACTAATCACAATGAAGATAATTTAATGTTGGGCAGTACCTGGAAACCAGATCAGGAACACAAGAAGATAAAAATAACATTAGAAAAAGAGGTGGTGGCAACAATAAAGTTTGGAGCCAATCTATGGCCCAAACATAAAAAACTTCCAGAGGTACAGTAGATCTGTTTCAACATTGGTGAGCTCAGTAGCAGGTGACACAACTGCTGTTGTTGTTTTAGACTGAAAAGCTGTTAGATCCATGGAAAATTCAGGTGGTGGCAGTGATGGCAGAAATATTGCAAGTGTTGCTGGTAGTGGCTGTGTGCAGGCATTGGCAGTGTGGGATTTTTTTTTATATTGTCAGCTCATAGAGGAAGCAAGGGGGCAAAACATAGTGGGGTCATTTATTATCCAGAAATATGCCTATATTAGGCTTATTTCTGGCGCAGATTGCGGCACAAAGGTTACTTTTGCTGCACTCTTTCCCGCTCACGCCAGGTTTAAAAAGTGGGCGTGGCTGTTTTAGGTGTAGAAAGGAAGCAAGGAAGCCGGCTTACATTTAGACTGGTGCCGGTGCCTCTTCATAAGTTCAGTGTATCCACTGCCAAATATAGTGGTTATTAAGACCAGCTTGTAAATGCCAGTCTTAATAAATGACATCCAGTATTTTTATGACACTATCAATACACCATGTGCCCTGGAGCTTCTTATGGTCTCCAGCTGGATAACACATCCATGTGCTGCACTCCCTTATCATGTAGGAAGCTTTCTACTGCAACTGCTCCTGTGTCATCTCCATAAGATACCATGCAGGCAGCACTCTGCAGTGTTTGCCATCTGATTTCTGCCAGCTTCTGCTTAATCACCATGAAATAAGCAATTCTGTTATTGGTATATGTGTTTGCTATCCTATATTGGTGATTATCAGATACTATTTAATCAGAAGTGCACTATATGTTAGAGGCTACGTACACCTTTGTGGACAATATTTTTTTATGATTGAATTTTAGTCATTTTGGGCAACAACAAAAAAATTCAATTGGTCTTTATCAAAAATATTGAGAAATTAGCTCCCTGCCTGATGGAGCAGAGAGAAAGAACAGATTCTGCTAGTAGATAAACTCAAAGTTGTGCACAGAAAATGGTTCATCATTTTAATAAAGATCAATTGAACAAAAATTTTTTAGCTCAAAATGAGTAAGAATAGAAAAAAAAATCATCACCAAAGGTGTACATAGTCTTTAAGCTTATATCCAGGATTCTCATGATGTGTTGTTATTGAGGGTGTATACCCACTATCAGAAATTGAAGTACTATCTAGTGGCAATTGTTATATAAATGCTATTTATTTCTTGTGATTACCACTATAGATAAGTGAAGTTTCACAAAATTAGTTTTTGCATCTTTAGGGTGCATTAGGGATACCGCCCGGCATTAGGGAAAGGTACACGGACGGGGTCGCCCCTTGCGGGGCAAGTACTTTGTATAGATAAGTAGGGTATCATCAGTCCCTTCCCTGACACAGGGTTTACTAGGGAATATACTCCTGATTCCTATCTATACTGCAACAGTATTCCTGGCATCTTCACGGTATCCTGTCTCATGGGCGAACTCCACGGTATCCTGTCACGACATCCTGTCTCATGGGCGAATCCTAATTCAACAACAATTGATGGGTGAGAGTGTTCCTTATATTTATATACTGGTACCACTCAATTTGTGTTTTGTCTAGGTCTAGCTGGGCTTGTCTACCATGTTATATTTTGAGTTCTTTTGCTTTTTTCATTTTAAGTAAGACAATATTAAATGTTAAGTTTTATCTCCCTCTGTCCCCTTCTTGGGGATTAGTCTATTGTTATTTGATATTTGGGAGTTTTTGGAAAAGCTCTTCACTGTAAGCTTGGCTATCTTGTGTTGTTTTGCCGAAGTTATCCCAAAAAATTGATTTATTACGAATTAATGCGTGAAATATTGCTAAAAATCTGATATACCATATGGCCACACGGAGTATTTGTGAAGAACTGCTAAGCCAATTAGCCCACAGCTGACTTTCATTTTATAATGAAGACTACACTGTATAGTCGATCTTCATTGTTAATGACCATGCAGCAAGATGCACATTTAAACAAGGGCTGTTGCTGGTATGGGGTTTGGCTGGTTAGGTGCAGGGGGGGACAATTTCTATATAATTGCTGTTCTTGCCTGCAATCTCCTACAAATTATTAGACAGTAAACACAGAATATTAATCAGCTCGGTCATACCCACTTCTCCAACCCTAGTGCTCTCTTGCCCTACAGATGGCAGCCCTTCTTCTGCCATCTGGTTTTCCTCCTTTTCCACATCATCTAATATGGAAGAGAATGTGTCATGAGGAAGATCCAGCTCCTTCTCGCTCTGCATATTGCTGACTTTTCTAGAACATGGAGACTTTGAAGGATGATTTGGAAGAAGTAAAGCTATGAATTGGCTGGCAGTACAGTATTATGGGTGATCTCGCATTCCCGAGATACTTACTTTCACTTTGTAATATGTGCTGCTGCCATTTCAGGAAAAACTGATTCGTTACCACGAAGCATGAGGAAATTCGGATTTGTTGCGAATTGAAGTTTTCCTAAACTTCTGACCGACATTCGAATGCTATTAGACAACACTAATTACCACCTTAGCCCCTGATGAACCCCACTTCCATGTCAGGGTGTTTAGGTAGGGACAGAACAAGGATGGACTAGGGTCACTTACTATTGTACACCATACCAGAGTGGTACATTTATTTAGCTTCTTACACATTTTATATCTCTGTCTGATGCTTGCAGAATCTATGTAAATCATTATCTTTAAATTGGAGTTTGACCTCACTGCCAAAATTTCTTACGACATACCTATGAGTTATTGAGGGCAGTATAAGGATAGCTTTGAAGACAGTGAAATCGCCATTGTCAGGGTGGCTATTCTGCTCCCTAGGTAGCATCAATATAGGGATATTTTAGGGAGTGGTTTAATTGATTGAATTTCAGATTTGTTTTTTCCATATTTTTTATTATATGAGTTAAGTTTTAAGGGAATTTATTTTCAATGTGACCATTTAGGTGCAAATGTAGGAACTATAGCTGTTTTTTAGCACATGACTTAGGATCACAAGAAAAGAAAAATCAGATTGGACAGCAATGTGAGCAACATAGCTTCTTCAACCTCATATTCATTCTGGTAGCCAGGCCATATCCACAAGTAGTATATGGTGGTTGATGTCATCGTCACAGTCAACATCTTCAGCTACAGCTTCTCTTGCACTGCCTATTCCTCTTAAATTTGTGTTCAGGAAACAACAATATGTGTCCAGTAATCTGTGTGCGAAATTAGCTCCCAACTAGCTAGATTGGTGACATACCACTTAGTGCATTCCACTGCGTTAAGGAAAATTATTACATGCACTTAGCCTTGATGTAGGATACCTAGCTGCCAATATTTAAAATAATAATAATACATGCCCATTCCATTAATCTGATGTGGCTTAGAACGTGTGCAGCACCTTAGAATTGTCGCTATGTTGCAAGATTCACATCACTGTCAACAGATGGAGCAGCAATAATGACCAGTGACTGTACAAGTCCTTCACATCCCCCTGGGTCAATGTTTTGTGCAGCTGCTGCTTCTTCTACACAGCAGCACATCTTCTGCCTTGTCCATCATGCTTCATACTATACTACTGTTGTTGCTACTACTATCCTTAATCAACGATACATCTCCTGTCGTGTTAATCATGCTCTATACTGTGCTGTTGCTACCGCTACTACTACTCTTAAACAGCTGCACATCCCCTGCCTTCTCCACACCTGCATCTACCCCCAAAAGGGGATAGTTTATGGACTGCTTGTTAAAAAGCTACTGCTTCTTCCTGTACCAATATGTTTATAAACGTTGGTGGGCATTTGCCCCAAAAAGGGATCATTTTGGAGTTAGATTTTTTTTTTTGTAGTGTGTTTTTGAACTGTCACTTTGTCATTAGTAATGCTATATTGGTGTCAAACAGCTTGAAAGGGCCTGAATACAGTTCTAGGAGACAGGCATGTCATATACTACTTTTCA
This sequence comes from Bufo bufo, assembly GCF_905171765.1. NCBI lineage: Eukaryota > Metazoa > Chordata > Amphibia > Anura > Bufonidae > Bufo > Bufo bufo. The sequence goes on along the minus strand of NC_053390.1, from coordinate 407,844,828 downwards.
GAGCAATTGGGGTACTTTCGATCAGGTTGAATTTATTTCTGACCCAATTGAATCTGAAGGACAATTTGACTAAAGGAGACCCGAATCAAATTTTGGAAAATTTGCTTATCTCTAGGCATATATTTATTAAAATCTATTCAAGGGCTGAATTTTATATTTGCAGGTCTGAGGGATTACAGAGAAAAACTGCTTAAAAAGATATTGTGCCTCTTGTTTTAATACAAAACATACAGCAGAATAGGTTACCATGACATACATTTCTGAAGCCAACATGATGCTGCTCTGTTTCAGGTCAAGTCCTATACTCTAATAAATATATTTTCTAGGAAATGGGTGCAATGTCATAACAGTCACTAAGTAATTATTTTTGGATCGTTGCATACTGTATCTTGAAAATGACAGTAGACTCTCCTTGACATAGCTAAATCTATATCTTATGAGCCTGCTGATTTTTTTCTCTGGGGCATTTGAATAAAATGTGACAGTAGCTGTGACAGTAGTTTTTGGCAAGCACATAATATTTTCCCATTTGCAGGATGCATGAAAAGCATACAGACACTACTTACATACAGATAAAGCCTTAAAAAATAATACATTAAACTGAGTAACAAAATGTAAATTAAAAAGTCCATGTTAACAAATGAGTTATACAGTAGTAGTTATGCCTTGCATTATGTGTTATTACAAGCTTTTTCCATAGAGTTTTAGTGAAATGGCAGCATGCATGCTCACAAATTGATCCAATCATTTCATTACTCTGATTGTGCTGTTGAGCTCAAACAAGGGGCTGAGGTCCCCATTCTTATCTAAGGCCTATTGCACACGACCGTATGGCTTTTTCAGTGTTTTGCGATCCGTTTTTCACGGATCCGTTGTTCCGTTTTTTGTTTCCGTTGTGTTTCCGTTTCTGTTCCGTTTTTCCGTTCCGTTTTTCCGTATGGCATATACAGTATACAGTAATTACATAGATAAAATTGGGCTGGGCATAACATTTTCAATAGATGGTTCAGCAAAAAACGGAACGGAAACGGAAGACATACGGATGCATTTCCGTATGTGTTCCATTTTTTTGCGGACCCATTGACTTGAATGGAGCCACGGACTGTGATTTGCGGGCAATAATAGGACATGTTCTATGTTAAAACGGAACGGAAAAACGGAAATACGGAAACGGAATGCATACGGAGTACATTCCGTTTTTTTTGCGGACCCATTGAAATGAATGGTTCCGTATACGGACCATACGGAACCGTATACGGAACGCAAAAAACGGCCAGTAAACGGGAAAAAAAAACGTCCGTGTGCAATAGGCCTAAGGAGTACCAATGGTTACACACACACTGATTCAGGAGAGATATGGTATAAAAGTTTCTAAATTGAAAGAATTTATCAGGTTTTTTTTTCAGAAAAAAACTGAAAACATAAAAAAAAATCTAATAAGCCTCTAATACTAAGTTCAATATAAAATCCATCAGTGTTTAATTGTGTGTACTCTACTATAACTTTAACTCTGCCTTCTATTTTTTATAACACACAGCTTAAAAGCAAAATGGGTCATACTATTAATTCGATGCAGCTTACATAAGCATTTTCATGGGATTTAACCAGGGAACCTTTTAACTATCTCACAATGATTTTTATATTAACTATTGATATTGGGTCCTTTCATATAGCACTTTAGAGTGAATTCTGTGTTTTATTACTGTTCAGTAAAAACAACTAACATTAGATACATGTACTGCATGGTAGAATCAAATGTCATATTCACCTGCTGTGGTACCCTGTCACTAGTGTTAAACGAATCGAAGCATCTGAAGTGGAATTCAATCAGAATTTTAGAAAAAATTTAATATCTGAGAAGCCAAATTTCCTTGCTCTTCGTGGTAATAAATCAGATATACAGTCAGGTCCATAAATATTGGGACATCGACACAATTCTAACATTTTTGGCTCTATACACAACCACAATGGATTTGAAATGAAACAAACAAGATGGGCTTTAACTGCAGACTGTCAGCTTTAATTTAAGGGTATTTACATCCAAATCAGGTGAACGGTGTAGGAATTACAACAGTTTGCATATGTGCCTCCCACTTGTTAAGTGACCAAAAGTAATGGGACAATTGTCTTCTCAGCTGTTCCATGGCTGGGTGTGTTTTATTCCCTCATTATCCCAATTACAATGAGTAAATAAAAGGTCCAGAGTTCATTTCAAGTGTTCTATTTGCATTTGGAATCTGTTGCTGTCAACTCTCAAGATGAGATCCAAAGAGCTGTCACTATCAGTGAAGCAAGTCATCATTAGGCTGAAAAAAACAAAAAAAAACATCAGAGAGATAGCAAAAACATTAGGCGTGGCCAAAACAACTGTTTGGAACATTCTTAAAAAGAAGGAACGCACCGGTGAGCTCAGCAACACCAAAAGACCCGGAAGACCATGGAAAACAACTGTGGTGGATGACCAAAGAATTCTTTCCCTGGTGAAGAAAACACCCTTCACAACAGTTGGCCAGATCAAGAACACTCTCCAGGAGGTAGGTGTATGTGTGTCAAAGTCAACAATCAAGAGAAGACTTCACCAGAGTGAATACAGAGGGTTCAACACAAGATGTAAACCATTGGTGAGCCTCAAAACAGGAAGGCCAGATTAGAGTTTGCCAAACGACATCTAAAAAAGCTTTCACAGTTCTGGAACAACATCCTAGGGACAGATAAGACCAAAATCAACTTGTACCAGAGTGATGGGAAGAGAAGAGTATGGAGAAGGAAAGGAACTTCTCATGATCCTAAGCATACCACCTCATCAGTGAAGCATGGTGGTGGTAGTGTCATGGCGTGTGCATGTATGGCTGCCCATGGAACTGGTTCTCTTGTATTTATTGATGATGTGACTGCTGACAAAAGCAGCAGGATGAATTCTGAAGTGTTTCGGGCAATATTATCTGCTCATATTCAGCCAAATGCTTCAGAACTCATTGGACGGCGGTTCACAGTGCAGATGGACAATGACCCAAAGCATACTGCAAAAGCAACAAAAGATTTTTTTAAGGGAATGAAGTGGAATGTTATACAATGGCCAAGTCAATAACCTGACCTGAATCCGATTGAGCATGCATTTCACTTGCTGAAGACCAAACTGAAGGGAAAATGCCCCAAGAACAAGCAGGAACTGAAGACAGTTGCAGTAGAGGCCTGGCAGAGCATCACCAGGGATGAAACCCAGCGTATGGTGATCTCTATGCGTTCCAGACTTCAGCCTGTAATTGACTGCAAAGGATTTGCAACTAAGTATAAAAAAGTGAACGTTTGATTTATGATTATTATTCTGTCCCATTACTTTTGGTCCCTTAACAAGTGGGAGGCACATATGCAAACTGTTGTAATTCCTACACCGTTCACCTGATTTGGATGTAAATACCCTCAAATTAAAGCTAGCAGTCTGCAGTTAAAGCAAATCTTGTTAGTTTCATTTCAAATCCATTGTAGTGGTGTATAGAGCCAGAAATGTTAGAATTGTGTCGATGTCCCAATATTTATGGACCTGACTGTATATATTATTTTTTTTTGGGGGGGGGGGCTACTGCACATGTTTCAAAGTAAGAGGCCCAGGAATGTGATATTACCTATAATGCCATTCAGCCAGCTAATCAGCAGACAGCCACAGAGCCTCATCCCGCATGGTCTCCACCATTTCACTGTGAGATGAGCATAGGGAAAGACATGACAATCACTCATGCGCTTGGGAGCTGTTGCAGAAAGCTTTTAATTGTACAATATTGGATAGGGACAGCACAGGAACAATGTAGAGAGATCGCAGGAAGAGTTTTTAGACACTGTAGGGAGAGCATAGAGAGACTGCAGGGACAGTGCAGGTTGAGTGTAATCGTTGAGTGCATCTTGTTGAAATGCCACAATCTCATTTAATCTGTTAGTTTATGTATTGAATTACTGTACCTCAACATTAAAGGGTGGTCTAATATATCACCACGTGCATCTTATTCAAGTGCTGCAACATTTATAGTTAATCTGTTACATTACTGATACAGGTACTGTACACTGAACTGTACTGTGCTTCTTCTCATTACTTTTATGACAGCAATCAATTACCAAGGTGATTGTAAAAAGACAACAGTATGTGGGCACTCATCCAAAGACACAGAGACTGAACGTGCACCTGACCAAGTTAATGGTACTACAGTCCCTCCCTTTCCATGTAGTTGTAAGTAGTATGTAGTAGAATATGGAAATCATTCTATTTTATGCATTCCTTGGGGGGGGGGGGGGGTTGGGGGTCAGGTCTTAATGATGACCATCCTCATCTTTTGCTGTCTTTACTTCTTCCAAATCATCCTTTGCAGTCTCCATGTCCTAGAAAAGTCAGCAAGATGCAGAAAGAGGAGGGCCTGGATGTTCCTGATGACATATTGGTATTAGATGAGGTGTAAAATTTTTTAAAAGCATATGGCAGAAGAAGGGTTCTTTGACCTGTACGGAAGAAGAGCAGTTGGGGTTGGAGAAGTGGGTTTGCAACTAGGGGTTGGGTGGGGGGCTGGGCGCTTTCTTCTTGTGTCACTTCAGGAATGCCCCATGACCGTTTTTCTCTCCTCTTTTATCAGTTTGTTGGATCCAACTGCCGGTCACCTGCTGCACCACGAGGTACTCTTCATATGTAGTTTCAGGATGCAAGGGTTAAAGGTAAGTATAACTTTAATTATTAGGTAAAATGTATATAGTGGCCAACTATTGGCCCCATGTGGCCCCTTTATGTAATTTTCATACAAAAGAGGCATTTTCAAGAGATTGCAGGCCACAACAGCAATAATTTGCATATTGTGCCAAGCACCTAACCTGCCAAACCCCATACCAGCAACAGGCCCTTTTTGGCTAACTTATGGTAGCTACTAGTTTTCAGGCTCCTGTCCTTTATGGCAAAATTCCAGTGGCCATGTTTGATCCATCCACCATGCTCAGCCCATCTGGTTTTAATCCTAATACATGTTTAAAGTGAAATAACATCCAGTTCATAGTATATATTTGTATAGTTTTCAATTTTACATTTGAAATATGGAAATCATTCTTTTTTAAAGGGATTTATGTCTACAGTGTTAAAAAATAATTTCTGTTCTTTCAGTAGTTTTTCATTTGACAGAACAGAGCCATTTACAATTTTAATGTGTACATTTTTATATTTCTTCTCAGTCCGTTTTTTAAAGTTCTTTATTGCTTGTATTATTTTCAGAACATATAGTATGGAGCCCTTTTTTGGTTTAGCATTTTTGTTTTTTCCTCCCAACGCTCCAGACGCCATAACTTTTTAACATTTTACATTCATATAGACATATGTGGCCTTATATTTTAAGGGATAAGTCGTAATATTTAAGAGCACCATTCAATTTGAGGTTTTGACTTCACGGCATTCACTGTGTACTAAGGCTACTTTCACACTAGCGTTCGGGGCTCCGCTTGTGAGTTCCATTTGAAGGCTCTCACAAGCGGCCCCGAACGGATCCGTACTGCCCCAATGCATTCTGAGTGGATGCGGATCCGCTCAGAATGCATCAGTTTGGCACCATTTGGCCTCCGCTCCGCTCAGCAGGCGGACACCCGAACGCAGCTTGCAGCGTTTTCGTGTCCGCCTGGCCGTGCGGAGCCAAACGGATCCGTCCAGACTTACAATGTAAAGTCAGGAGTCCCTATTAATATACCATCAGATCGGAGTTTTCTCCAATCCGATGGTATATTAACTTGAAGCGTCCCCATCACCATGGGAACGCCTCTATGTTAGAATATACCATCGGATTTGAGTTACATCGTGAAACTCAGATCCGACAGTATATTCTAAACACAGAAGCGTTCCCATGGTGATGGGGATGCTTCAAGTTAGAATATACTGAGAACTGTGTACGTGACTGCCCCCTGCTGCCTGGCAGATGCTGCCAGGCAGCAGGGGGCAGACCCCCCCCTCCTGTATTCAACTTATTGGTGGCCAGTGCGGGCCCCCCCCCCCCTCCCCAGTATTAATTGTAACCAGTGCGGCCCCCCTCCCTCTATATACATCGGTGGCCAGTGCGGATTCCCAGTATTAAATATGACCAGTGTGGACTCCGATCGGTACTCTCCGCTGCCACCAATGATGGGGGGGTGATTTTAATTACGGGGGGGGGAGAGGGGAGGCCGCACTAGTCACAATACTTGGAATCCGCACTGGCCGGGCCACCAATGAATATAGAGGGAGGGGGAGGCCGCACTGGTCATATTTAATACTGAGGAGGGAGGGAGGGGGAGGCCGCACTGGTCATATTTAATACTGGGGAGGGAGGGGGAGGTCGCACTGGTCATATTTAATACTCGGAATCCGCACTGGCCACCGATGAATATAGAGGGAGGGGGGCCGCACTGGTTACAATTAATACTGGGGAAGGAGGGGGGGCCCGCACTGGCCACCAATAAGTTAAATACAGGAGGGGGGGGGTCTGCCTCCTGCTGCCTGGCAGCATCTGCCAGGCAGCAGGGGGCAGTCATGTACACAGTTCTCAGTATATTCTAACTTGAAGCGTCCCCATCACCATGGGAACGCTTCTGTGTTTAGAATATACTGTCGGATCTGAGTTTTCCGAAGTGAAAAATCAGATCTGAAATAAAGTTATGCAAACAGATCCGTTCTGAACGGATGCAAGCTTTTGCATTATAGGAGCGGATCCGTCTGTGCAGACACCAGACGGATCCGCTCCTAACGCAAGTGTGAAAGTAGCCTAAAACTGTCATAACGCCCTTATTCTTTGGCTCAATATGAATATGGCGATACCAAACTACTACTACTTTTAAAAAAATGTATAACCTTTGAAAAAAAAATTATTTGCATCGAAATTACTGACAGCCATAACTTTTAGATTTCGGTCTACAGAGCTGTAATTAGTAGGGAATTGCAGGACAAAAGTTAGATTTTACTGGTACCAAATTTTTTTTTACATTTTGTGTTTTTATTTTTTTTCCATTATGGCGATCAATGCACAGGAAATGGTTTTTAATATTTTAATATTTCAGCCATTTTTTGAATGAGGCAATACCTAATATGTTTTTGTTTATATATTCTTATATTATATGTAAAATTGGGAAAGGGGGGGGTGATTTGAGCTTTTATTTATTTATTTATTTTTTAATTTTACAGTGACAACTTTCAACCCCTTTAGGGGGCTAGAACCTGGAAGCTTTTGAAACCTTGTCCTATTCGCCCTAAGAAAGCTCTATTGGCTATCCAAGCTAGGAGAAGGGAGGGTTGACGATTCTCCTCTGTCAGTTCGCCAAAAAAATAAATATTAAGATTTTATAGTTTATTTAAAATCACATTTCTTTTTTCATGGCCACTGCTATGGTAAATGTTCCGCCATTTATTTTTTTATAGACATTTTCGCTTATTTTAACTGATGTCTAGTCTACCAACTATCCAACACTGCTTGCTAAATTTTATGTGAAGCAATTTTTAGGATTAAAAGATTGTAAACACGCTATATTTGATATGGGACAACAAAATCGCCTTACTCGATAATGACGTAGTTGTCATTATTGCTTAATGCGATAGTAACTTTAATACAGTGTTATGCTAACTTTTGTGGAGCATTAAAACATAAGGAGAGAGATAAATCGCCTTATTCGATAATTACATAGTTGTCATTATCGCTTAATGCGATAGTAACTTTAATACGGTGTTATGCTATCTACATTGTACAATACTTCGCTATCTTCGTTCATGTAGAATAAAGAATACTTTGCTATCTTGATTCTTTTATTAGTATACAGACATAGAATATAGCGCTATATTTGGGTTAAATCTAGATCTACAAGATTAAAGAATAGGAAAGTTGCCTTATTATTAAGTTATAAGGCAATTAGAAGTTATAATTTATAACTTCTAATTCTAAGCTTAAAAATCGCAATATGCGAATTATTAAATTGCATATTAATCGCGATACATTCAAAAATGACGAATATTCGATTTAGACGAATATAAGACGAATATTCAAGCGGATATTCGCGAATATTCAAGCGAATATTCGCGAATATTCGCAAAATCGAATATGGCACCTCCCGCTCAGCACTAGTGACCTGCTCGCTGATTCCGGTGTCCTGGCCTAGCTGCTTTCCTGTTACACCTGACATTGTACAGTGGGGGTTTTTCCCCACTCCCCATCGTGACACACCATTTGGAAGCCCACCTCACTGGGATAGTATACCAAGATCTACAGCTATTGATGGGTGAGAGCGTTCCTTATTTCATGGTGTTATATACTATTATCATTCAGTGGTTGTCTGGTTTGGCCCAACAAGGGCTTCTTTATTGTCTGACTTTGAGGGTACTTACCCATGGCTAGCGCGGTTTCGTATTTTAACACTGTTAGTGATGGGCAGTAGGTGGTCAGGGGTGAGTACTGGGCCTCTGAGCCAGTTGAAGATTCATAAACTTTGTCTATGTGAAAACACAAAATAAAGGTTTTACAGTCTGGCTCATACCTTTGGACATCCAGATAGCACCGGCCACACCGACCACTGTCTTTGCACTTCAAATGTTCACTGGAGTTGTGCCTAACTTTGCACAACACTAAGAGATAAACAGAATACATATCCCGCTGAAGAAGTGTTCACTCTAACGTATTTACCCTATAAGCCCCTCTTCTCTTTGGCTAGTTTTTGCTGTATATTATATAGAGGCTGCATTTGGTATTGCAGCTCAGTACCATTGACTTGAATGAGGCTGAGCTGCAAGGCCAGAGAATAGGTCATCAATAGTAAATTGCGGATAATTATATTTTAAGCTATCTAGTGGTAACAACCAAGTTGCACAATAGAAGGATTTGTCTGCTTAATGCAGTGGCCGGGTTGCAGGGGTGTATGAGTGCGGGTGGCCAGATGTGTGTAGTGGTAGGTGTACTCACAGTTCTATGGACTATTGTGCAGTGAAGAGAAGGGCGCACCTGTTCTTCCCTTTGTTGCAAACTCTGGTTCTGGGGTTCTCCTGTCTGATGATGGTTGAGGTGCCCTTGATGGCGAAAGTTTTAAGATGCAAGCAGCATCCAATTGTTGTGATAAAAATGAACTGATGTTAGCTTGGTGGAGTCAAAGCAGATTGAGTAAAAGCGGCAACTAAGTTGTAAAAAATTGCCTAAAGTTTTATAGAACATAACTACACCACTCTATAGGGCTGATGAGTAGTGATGAGCGAAGTTTTGAAAATTTTAAATTTGATCGCCGCAGTTACCATGGCAGCCTGGATGCTTTTGATGCTTCCCATAGCTGCCATGGTAACCTCCCTGCTGCAATGTGGGTACAGGGGGGTACAGCTCAGCAAGGAGTCTTCAAAATGCTATTCACCCTCTACCAGAAACAGCCTTATCAGCATCGCTTGCTGGACCTGCGGCAACGCTGGAAGAGGAGTCTGAGGAAGAGGAGTCAGAGGAGGAATGTGGCTTTGAGGAGGAGGAAGACCAACCACAGCAGGCATCCCAGGGTGCTCGTTGTCACCTATCTGGTATCCGTGGTGTTGTACGTGGCTGGGGGGAAGAACAGACCTTCAGTGAGATCAGTGAGGATGAGGAACGGGACATGAGTAGCTCGGCATCCAACCTTGTGCAAATGGGGTCTTTCATGCTGTCGTGCCTGTTGAGGGACCCTCGTATAAAAAGGCTGAAGGAGAACGACCTGTACTGGGTGGCCACGCTACTAGACCCCCGGTATAAGCAAAAAGTGGCTGAAATGTTACCGAATTACCGGAAGTAGGAAAGAATGCAGCAGTTCCAAAACAAGTTAAAAAGTATGCTTTACACAGCGTATAAGGGTGATGTCACAGCACAACGGGAATCTAACAGGGGAAGAGGTGAAAGTAATACTCCTCCTACCACGACCACGCCGGCAAGGACAGGACGCTTTACAGACGTTTTGTTGACGGAGGACATGCAGAGCTTTTTAAGTCCTACTCATCGGCACAGCCCTTCGGGGTCCACCCTCAGAGAATGACTCGGCCGACAGGTAGCAGACTACCTCGCCTTAACTGCAGATATCGACACTCTGAGTAGCGATGAACCCCTTGACTACTGGGTGTGCAGGCTTGACCTGTGGCCTGAGCTATCCCAATTTGCGATAAAACTTCTGGCCTGCCCCGCTTCAAGTGTCCTGTCAGAAAGGACCTTCAGCACCACAGGAGGTATTGTCACTGAGAAGAGAAGTCGCCTATGTCAAAAAAGTCTAGATTACCTCACCTTTATTAAGATGAATGAGGCATGGATCCCTAAGGGACTGACAGTGGGGGATGCATTTGACTAAAAAAGGCCTGATGAGATGCCTTGGGCTAAAAATAGTCCCCACGCTGCTGTATTTAATCTCTGCATGCTAGATGACTTGCGTGACTTCTCCGCCACCAACTAGGGTTCAAGCCGCAATGTTTTAGTGCACTTTCTGCCTGGAAAACATCAATTTTTCCGGCCTCTGCTATAGCAGCGGCTGCAACAATACCTAATTTTTCAGGCATGTGTACATGCCTAATTTTTCTGGCCTCTGGTGCTGCACTGTGGCTGCAAAAACAAAAGAAAAAAAAAGGCACATACATGTGTCAATTCCCCTTCGTGATTGTTACCTTGTTGTGGTGAAGGGGCTTGCTTATAACAATGAAGCGATCACCTCTATGAGTCTGTTGGCAATGTAGGCACACCCCAGATGATAAGGTCGTTGCTTCATTGTGAACAGACCAAAAGCGATCGGCTGGATAATTTTTCATAGAAAAAACATTAATTTTCTTTGTGATCATCTAAGGTGATCATTAAAGCCTACTAGGCCAACAATGGGCCCACACTGCAGAATCATTGTTTTCTGGGTCACTTAACTGTCACTGAACTACCTCAGCACGACCATAGGGTTTGAAAAACCGCCATCGCCTGCAATCTCCCAAACGTGCGCATGAGCACGGTCATCACTACACCAAGATTGACGCATAGAGGAATAAAATTTATGTCATGAGTGTGTCAACTATTGACAACTCTTTGCGGTTGTTTGCGGTGCGTTAAACGGGGAGTTTGATCTGTCAGAGTTTGGTCTGTCACTGTGAAGCGGGCGTAACCCTTACACTACCTGATCAATACAACATCATACCTGATTGTATACACACACTGGATGTTTTAAAGCACGTTATTCCAAACAATTTAGGAATGTTAGGTGATTTATGCCCTTTATGGATTAAAACCCGACTGCTTCAACTATGTAATTTTCCATGGGAGTTTTGCCATGGATCCCCCTCCGGCATGCCACAGTCCAGGTGTTAGTCCCCTTGAAACAACTTTTCCATCGCTATTGTGGCCAGAAAGAGTCCCTGTGGGTTTTAAAATTCGCCTGCCTATTGAAGTCTATGGCGGTTCGCCCGGTTCGCTCGTTCGCGACATTTGCGTAAATTCGTGTTCGCCGTTCGCGAACTGAAAATTTTATGCTCGCGACATCTCTAATAGCAAATGAATAGCTCCCTCGATAGGCATATGGGCTCTGGGAATGCAGCACTTTCAGGGAAAGCCCTCTCAGATATCATGGTCGCAATTGACCACAGAATCTGAGAGGTTAAGGTTATGCAGCCAATAAACGTGCAGGTAAGTACTGCCCTCACTGTAATGCAAGTAGCCATGTTGGCTACTGTCATTACAGTGATTGATTGGCCGGAACACGTCATCGGGTGCTATATAGCACCCAATGACGCATGTTCGGCTCATTTGTAGTCAGGGAGAGCTGCGCTTCGGAAGGGACAAAGAGTGTAGGGAGTCTGATCGCAATCAATTCAGTAGAAAAATGTTTCAAAGACCCAAAAGTCCTTTTAACCCTTTCATGACCAAGGGTCATTGATGCCCCAGTGTCCAGGTCAAAATTTACAAATCTGACATGCGTCACTTTATGTGGTAATAGCTTTGGAACACTTTTATTTATCCAAGCCATTCTGAGATTTTTTTCTCGTGACATATTGTACTTCATGATAGTCATAAATTTGAGTCAATATATTTCACCTTTATTTATGAAAAAATCCCAAATTTACCCCAAAAAAATAAAAATTCACAATTTTCTAAATTTCAATTTATCTGCTTCTAAAACAGAAAGTCATACCTAATAAAATATTTATTACTTAACATTTCCCATATGTCTATTTTATGTTGGCATCATTTTGGAAATGTCATTTTATTTTTTTAGGACGTTAGAAGGCTTAAAAGTTTAGAAGCAATTCTTAAAATTTTTAAGGAGATTTCCAAAACCCACTTTTTAAGGACCAGTTCAGGTCTGAAGTCACTTTGTGGGGCTTACATAGTGGAAACCCCCCATAGATGACCCCATTGTAGAAACTACACCCCTCAAGTTACTCAAAACTGATTTTGCAAACTTTGTTAACCCTTTAGGTGTTCCACAAGAATTAAAGGAAAATGGAGATGAAATTTCAAAATTTCACTTTTTTGGCAGATTTTCCATTTTATAAAAAAAAATTCTTTAACACATTGAGGGTTAACAGCCAAACAAAACTCACTACTTAAAGCCACCCTGATGCACCCATACAGTAGAAACTCCCAAAAAGTGACCCTGTTTTGGAAACTAGGGGATAAGGTGCCAGTTTTATTGGTACTATTTTGGGGTACATATGATTTTTAATTGCTCTATATTACGTTTTTTGTGAGGCAAGGTAACGGAAAAATGGCACAGTTTTTTTTTTTTTTTTTTTACAAGATTCATCTGACAGGGTAGATCATGTGCTATTTTTATAGAGCAGGTTGTTATGTACGCAATGATATCAAATATGTCTACTTTGTTTGTTTGTTTCAGTTTTACATAATAAAGCATTTTTTTAAAAGAAATTATGTTTTTGTGTGTCCATTTTCTGAACGCCATATGTTTTTTTTTCTTCTGCTGATCAAGACAAGGGGCTAGTTTTTTGAGGAAAGAGTTGAGGTTTTTATTGGTACCATTTTTGGGTACATAGGATTTTTTGATCCTTCATTATTACACTTTATGGGGCAAGGTGATCAAAAAATTGGCTGTTTTAGAACAGTTTTTATTTATTTATTTTTACAGCGTTTATCTGAGGGGTTAGGTCATGTGACAGTTTTATATAGCAGATAGTTACGGAAGTGGCAATACCTAATATGTATACTTTTTCTTATTTAATTAAGTTTTACACAATAATAGCATTTCTTAAACAAAAAAAAAAATGATGTTTTAGTGTCTCCATAGTCTGAGAGCCATAGCTTTTTTATTTTTTGGGCGAATAGGGTATTATTTTTTGCGGGATGAGGTGACGGTTTGATTGGCACTATTTTGGGGGTCATAAGCCATTTTGGTTGCTTGCTGTTGCACTTTTTGTGATGTAAGGTGACAAAAATAGCTTTTTTGGCACAGTTTTTTTTTTTTTAAGGTGTTATTTTTATCGAGCAGGTTATTACGGATGCGGCAATACCTAATATGTACACATTTTTTTATTTATTTCACTTTAACACAATAATAACATATTTGAAATAAAAAAAATTATGTTTTAGTGTCTCAATGTTCTAAGAACTATATTTCTTTTTATTTTTTTGCGATTTTCTTATGTAGGGTCTCATTTTTTGCGGGATGAGGTGACGGTTTTATTGGTACCATTTTGTTCGATATACACCTTTTTGATCGCTTGGTGTTGCACTATTTGTGATGTAAGGTGACAAGAAAGGCTTTTTTTTACACAGTTTTTATTAGAGGTGGGACGAATCCAATTTTTTTCGAATCCGAATCCGAATCCGAAAAGGTTCTCGAATATATCGAATCTTTCGAATCTCGAATCCTACGAATCCTGTACACAATTGTGTGAACGCATGGTGTAAGAAACAAAGTCAGACCGCGTCAGTTTGTCTGAACCTCCACCTCCCAGTCACGGTCGCACCCTATATGACCGCGATGACCCCTGCTCCTATCACTACAGAACACACAGGGTAATACAGCCACATACCTCTTACATCCAGTGACGTCTCTTGTAGATGTTCTCTTTCCTCATCTTCTCCTTTCAGACCTTCAGACCAGACACCAGTTTTCATCCATTTTTCATCTCTGCAGCTTGACAAAAAAAATAAATCTTAGTTTACTACTTTTCCATCATCCTCCCATCTTCTGGACAAATCATCCTAACACCCCCAATACTGTTCCGCTGTGCTCCCCAATACTATACTGCAGAAACAGATAATACCCCTGATAATACTAGTACCACACAGAGCCCCCCATATAAAATACCCCTTCTTTGTGGCCTCAGTAGATGCCCCCATAGTGCCCCCCAATAATGTGCCAATAAGAAGTGGCCCCACAGTGCCACCCAATAATGTGCCAGTAAGTGTCCCCATAGATGCCCCCCTAATCATGTGCCAGTATCAAGTGCGGAGTGCCTCTCTCCTCCCCCCATGTGCCGGTATCATAGTGCCATCTCCCCCCCAATGTGCCCGTATCATAGTGCCACCTCCCCCCATAATGTGCCCGTATCATAGTGCCACCTCCCCCATAATGTGCCCGTATCATAGTGCCATCTCCCCCCCAATGTGCCCATATCATAGTGCCACCTCCCCCCATAATGTGCCCGTATCATAGTGCCACCTCCCCCCATAATGTGCCCGTATCATAGTGCCACCTCCCCCCATAATGTGCCCGTATCATAGTGCCATCTCCCCCCCAATGTCCCCGTATCATAGTGCCACCTCCCCCCATAATGTGCCCGTATCATTGTGCCACCTCCCCCCATAATGTGCCCGTATCATAGTGCCATCTCCCCCCATAATGTGCCCGTATCATAGTGCCTCCCCCCAATGTGCCAGTAGTATCATAGTGCCTCTCACCTCTCCCCCTGGCATTCACAGACCCCCTACCCCATAACAGTGCCATCCACAGACCCCCCCACCCCATAACAGTGCCATCCACAGACCCCCCACCCCATAACAGTGCCATCCACAGACCCCCCACCCCATAACAGTGCCATCCACAGACCCCCCCCCATCCTATAACAGTGCCATCCACAGACCCCCCCACCCCATAACAGTGCCATCCACAGACCCCCCCATCCTATAACAGTGCCATCCACAGACCCCCCCCATCCTATAACAGTGCCATCCACAGACCCCCCCCACCCTATAACAGTGCCATCCACAGACCCCCCCAT
Source organism: Bufo bufo (assembly GCF_905171765.1). Classification (NCBI taxonomy): domain Eukaryota; kingdom Metazoa; phylum Chordata; class Amphibia; order Anura; family Bufonidae; genus Bufo; species Bufo bufo. The sequence continues at coordinate 407,829,650 of NC_053390.1, read as the reverse complement.
CCTATAACAGTGCCATCCACAGACCCCCCCATCCTATAACAGTGCCATCCACAGACCCCCCCCACCCTATAACAGTGCCATCCACAGACCCCCCCCTCCCTATAACAGTGCCATCCACAGACCCCCCCACCCTATAACAGTGCCATCCACAGACCCCCCCACCCTATAACAGTGCCATCCACAGACCCCCCCTCCCCATAACAGTGCCATCCACAGACCCCCCCATCCTATAACAGTGCCATCCACAGACCCCCCCCACCTTATAACAGTGCCATCCAGTATCCACAGACCCCCCCCACCCCATAACAGTGCCATCCACAGACCCACCCCCCACCCCTTAACAGTGTCATCCACAGACCCCCCCCCTATTGCCGCTCCAGTAGTTATAAAATGTGTAATTGTGATTAATAATCATGCTGCCCCCTCTGTCTGTAGTATTACATTCAATAAATCTTACTTACAGGGCTACTGCTATCGTAACAGGCCGGCCGGGCAGACGAGCAGCAGCGTCACTGACTGACGTCACCTGCCTGAGCCGCCTGCTTTATGAATGAAGCAGGCGGCTCAGGCAGGTGACGTCAGTCAGTGACGCTGCCGCTCGTCTGCCCGGCCGGCCTGTTACGATAGCAGAAGCCCTGTAAGTAAGATTTATTGAATGTAATACTACAGACGGAGGGGGCAGCATGAATATTAATCACAATCACAATTCGTGGATTCGACAAATCCCCCGTCCCATCTCTAGTTTTTATATTTTATATATTTTTAGAGATGGGACGGGGGATTCGTCGAATCCACAAATTCGACGAATCTTGCTGGATTCGTGGGATTCGTGGACTCGAATCCCGACGTAATTTTCCTGAAACTAATCCGACGAATCCGGTGGGAGGGACTGGGAGGCGGAGCTGGGGGCCGGTGCGTTCACTGTGCTCCGGCCCCTCCGCTCCAGTAGTTATAAAATGTGTAATTGTGATTAATAATCATGCTGCCCCCTCTGTCTGTAGTATTACATGATTCAATAAATCTTACTTACAGGGCTACTGCTATCGTAACAGGCCGGCCGGGCAGACGAGCGGCAGCGTCACTGACTGACGTCACCTGCCTGAGCCGCCTGCTTCATTCATAAAGCAGGCGGCTCAGGCAGGTGACGTCAGTCAGTGACGCTGCCGCTCGTCTGCCCGGCCGGCCTGTTACGATAGCAGTAGCCCTGTAAGTAAGATTTATTGAATGTAATACTACAGACAGAGGGGGCAGCATGATTATTAATCACAATTACACATTTTATAACTACTGGAGCGGCAATGGGGGGGGGGTCTGTGGATGACACTGTTAAGGGGTGGGGGGTGGGTCTGTGGATGGCACTGTTATATGGTGGGGGGGGTCTGTGGATACTGGATGGCACTGTTATACGGTGGGGGGGGTCTGTGGATGGCACTGTTATAGGGTGGGGGGGTCTGTGGATGGCACTGTTATGGGGTGGGGGGGTCTGTGGATACTGGATGGCACTGTTATAGGGTGGGGGGGGTCTGTGGATGGCACTGTTATAGGATGGGGGGGTCTGTGGATGGCACTGTTATAGGGGGGGGGGTCTGTGGATGGCACTGTTATAGGGTGGGGGGGTCTGTGGATGGCACTGTTATAGGATGGGGGGGTCTGTGGATGGCACTGTTATAGGGTGGGGGGGGTCTGTGGATGGCACTGTTATAGGATGGAGGGGTCTGTGGATGGCACTGTTATAGGATGGGGGGGGTCTGTGGATGGCACTGTTATAGGGTGGGGGGGGTCTGTGGATGGCACTGTTATAGGATGGGGGGTCTGTGGATGGCACTGTTATAGGATGGGGGGGGTCTGTGGATGGCACTGTTATGGGGTGGGGGGTCTGTGGATGGCACTGTTATGGGGTGGGGGGTCTGTGGATGGCACTGTTATGGGGTGGGGGGGTCTGTGGATGGCACTGTTATGGGGTGGGGGGGTCTGTGAATGCCAGGGGGAGAGGTGAAAGGCACTATGATACTACTGGCACATTGGGGGGAGGCACTATGATACGGGCACATTATGGGGGGAGATGGCACTATGATACGGGCACATTATGGGGGGAGATGGCACTATGATACGGGCACATTATGGGGGGAGGTGGCACAATGATACGGGAACATTATGGGGGAGGTGGCACTATGATACGGGCACATTGGGGGGGAGATGGCACTATGATACGGGCACATTATGGGGGGAGGTGGCACTATGATACGGGCACATTATGGGGAAAGGTGGCACTATGATACGGGCACATTATGGCGGGAGGTGGCACTATGATACGGGCACATTGGGGGGGAGATGGCACTATGATACGGGCACATTATGGGGGGAGGTGGCACTATGATACAGGCACATTATGGGGGAGGTGGCACTATGATACGGGCACATTGGGGGGGAGATGGCACTATGATACCGGCACATGGGGGGAGGAGAGAGGCACTCCGCACTTGATACTGGCACATGATTAGGGGGGCATCTATGGGGACACTTACTGGCACATTATTGGGTGGCACTGTGGGGCCACTTCTTATTGGCACATTATTGGGGGGCACTATGGGGGCATCTACTGAGGCCACAAAGAAGGGGTATTTTATATGGGGGGCTCTGTGTGGTACTAGTATTATCAGGGGTATTATCTGTTTCTGCAGTATAGTATTGGGGAGCACAGCGGAACAGTATTGGGGGTGTTAGAATGATTTGTCCAGAAGATGGGAGGATGATGGAAAAGTAGTAAACTAAGATTTATTTTTTTTGTCAAGCTGCAGAGACGAAAAATGGATGAAAACTGGTGGTCTGGTCTGAAGGTCTGAAAGGAGAAGATGAGGAAAGAGAACATCTACAAGAGACGTCACTAAATGTAAGAGGTATGTGGCTGTATTACCCTGTGTGTTCTGTAGTGATAGGAGCAGGGGTCATCGCGGTCATATAGGGTGCGACCGTGACTGGGAGGTGGAGGTTCAGACAAACTGACGCGGTCTGACTTTGTTTCTTACACCGTGCGTTCACACAATTATGTACAATATTCGTAGGATTCGAGATTCGAAAGATTCGATATATTCGAGAACCTTTTCGGATTCGGATTCGAAAAAAAATTGGATTCGTCCCACCTCTTTTTTAAAAATCAAGTCCTTCTTGGATCTTGAAGATCCAGTGGGGCTGATGGCTGTACTATACTCTGATTGGTCCCTTGCCGGCATTACTGAACTGTATGTTGTCCGTGACAGCAGCAGGACAGGGGCAGAAGCTTTAATCCAAGCACTTTGCAGCACTTGGATTAAAGAGCTGGCTTGATGTTTATACACGTGGTAGCTGCACGGGGCATGTGCAAATATCACGTATATAAACGGATTGCAGTCGGGAAGGGGTTAAGGACTATTGTGTGTGGTGGCAGGCTGGCAGTATTTTACAGCTACATTACAAAAAGTTTTACCAGCATTTTCAATACTTTTTCTATAGAGGGTGTCCGCAGTGACTAGTGACATCTGACCAATAACTTCTATGTGTCAGGGCAAGAGATTGGAGAAATATAACTGAAAATTAATATATTTTATCCATAATTTTCAATATGTTTTCTATAGAGGGTGTCTGCAGTGACTAGTGACATCTGTATTATATCTTCTGTGTGTCTGGGCCAGAGATTGGAGAAATATAAGTGAAAATTTATATATTTATTCCATCATTTTTAATACTTTTTCTATAGAGGGTGTCTGCATTGACTAGAGACATCTGTCCAATACCTTCTGTGTGTCAGGGCCACAGATTGGAGAAATATTACTGAAAATTAATATATTTTTTCGTACATTTTCAATACTTTTCTATAGAGGGTGTCAGCAGGGACTAGAGACATCTGTCCAATACCTTCTGTGTGTCAGGGCCAGAGATTGGAGAAATATAATTAAAAATTGATATATTTTTTCCATCATTTTCAATACTTTTTCTATAGAGGGGGCTGCAGTGACTAGAGACATTTGTCCAATACCTTCTGTGTGTCAGGGCCAGAGATTGGAGAAATATAACTGAAAATTTATATATTTTTTCCATCATTTTTAATATTTTTTCTTTAGAGGGTGTCTGCAGTGACTAAAGACATCTGTCCAATACCTTCTGTGTGTCAGGGCCAGAGATTGGAGAAATATAAGTGAAAATTACTATATTTTTTCTATCATTTTCAATACTTTTTCTATAGAGGGTGTCTGCAGTGACTAGTGACATCTGTATAATACCTTCTGTGTGTCAGGGCCAGAGATTGGAGAAATATATGTGAAAATTACTATTTTTTTTCCATCTTTTTCAATACTTTTTCTATAGAGGGTGACTGCAGTGACTAGAGACATCTGTCCAATACCTTCTATGTGTCAGGGCCAGAGATTGAAGAAATATAAGTGAAAATTACTATATTTTTTCCATCATTTTTCAATACTTTTTCTATAGAGGGTGTCTGTAGTGACTAGTGACATCTGTATAATACCCTCTGTGTGTCAGGGCCAGAGATTGGAGAAATATAAGTGAAAAATTACTATATTTTTTCCATAATTTTCAATACTTTTTCTATTGAGGGTGTCTGAAGTGACTTGTGACATCTGTGTCAGGGCCAGAGATAGGAAAAATATAAGTAAAATCTATTTTCCTTTTTCCATACTTTTCCATACTTTTTATATATACTGTGCTTGCTGTGAACTGTGACATCCGTGCCACATCTTGTGTTTTAAGCATGCATATAACATTTAATATGCGCAAGGTGAGCATTAAGGGATGAGGAAGTGGCCGTGATGCTGATGGTTCACGCAGAGGCCGTGGCCCTGGGCGCGTTGAAACTGTGCCTGCTGCCAGAGCACAAGAAAAACAATCATCCACGATATCTAGCTTCATGTCCCAGTTTGCAGGGTGTCGCAGGACAAAACTCTTGAAGTCAGACCAGTGCAACCAGGTGGTTGGTTGGATTGCAGCAGATAATGCTTCCAGTCGGTTAAGCACCACCCTGTTTTCCACCAAGTCCAGACTCAGTAGCCAAGAGTCTGGTCAACACAATCCTCTCCCTGATCCTCCTTCCTCCCACCATGGAGAGTCTGGCCAAACAAGTGATCCCACACTCGCAAATTCCGAGGAGCTCTTGTCATCGCCCTTTCTTGATTTGGCCCTCTCGCCAAGCACGCTGGAAGAGGGACATGAGATCTTGTGCCCTGATTCCCAACTTCTTGAGCATCGACAGTCACAAGAACATGACGGTGGGGCACGGCAATCAGTGTTTAATGAGGCGGATTTTGATGAGACACAGTTGCCAATGAGTCAACTGCAAATACTGCCTCAAGAAGTTAATGAAGAGGATAAGACACAGTTGTCAATCACTGAGGTTGTGGTTAGGTCAACAAATCAAGAGGATGATCAGAGTGAGGAAGTGCAGGAGGAAGTGGGGGACGATGAGGTCACTGACCCAACCTGGGAAGGTAGAAAGCCGAGCGAGGACAGCAGTACAAAGGGGGAAGGATCTGCCGCACCGCAACAGGCTGGAAGAGGCAGTGGGGTAGCAAAAGGGATAAGGCGGGCCACACCAAACAGGCCCACAACTGTTCAGCGGAGCACACCCTTGCGTAGATCTAAGTGGGACGAACGCCTGGGTCCACAATCTGTGTCTGCGAGTCACACCACTGCATCCTCTTCCCCTATGGTACGTGCTGGCCAATCGCCTGTCGACGGTACTCTGTCCCCAACCGCCACTATTTTTCGAGGTGTGCTGTGCTCGCCTTACACCATTGTGTGTCCCGAAACACCACATGTGCCCTGACCAACGCAGTTACTGGGAAGGTCCACTTAACCACAGACACATGGACAAGTGCATTTGGCCAGGGACGCTACATTTCCCTGATGGCACATTGGGTGAACATTGTGGAGGCCGGTAACGAGTCGCCAGCACCTACGTTAGTGGCTCCAACCCCCACTTCTCCTCCTCCGCCTCCACTTCCACCTCCGAATTATCCGTGTGCAGCACTAGTCAGCCATCAACCGGTAGCTGGAAGCAGCAGGTTTTGTGAGCAGAAGAGGGCAGTAGTGGAATACCAGCTGCAACATGGGCGTCACCTTTCCAGTCAACTTCCGCTAATCAGAAGCGAGGAGTGGGCATGGAAGTCTGAGAAATTAACACAGATGGTGAGCTGCGATAACGCTATTATCAGCGTAACCATCCCACTTCTGTGTCTACTCAAACGCTCACTGCTCACAATTAAGGGCTACGCTTTGCATGTGGAAATGGTGGAAGAAGACATTAAACAGGGTGATAGCCAGACCACCCTCCGTCCATCTTCTCAGCGCAAATTGGACGATGAAGAGGAGTTGGAGGAGGAGGAGAAGCAGGAGACGGTTGCCTCCGCTACAGAGGGTAGTACCCATGGAAGTTTAATTCCATCTGTTCAGCGTGGGTGGTCAGAAGAGGAGGAAGAGGATGAGGAGATTGAGAGTGATCCTCCTGATGATGACAGCGAAGTCTTTCCTGTTGGTAGTCTGGCACACATGGCTGACTTCATGTTAGGCTGCCCTTCCCACGACCTGCTCGTTATATGCATTTTAGACAACACAAATTACTGATTATTCACCCTTGTTGACCCCCCCTACAAAGAGAACTTCTCATCTCTCATTCCTCTGGTGGATAGGACAAGCAAAACAGTGCTATACCAGAAGGTCCTTGTTGAAAAATTGCTCCAAAGTTGATAGGGCAGACATCCAATAGGGCAGACATCCAAGAGGATCATCGCCATCACGGGGACATGCGATCGCCTAGAAGTTATCTAAAGTCAACAAAGCGGCAGCAGGCCCTCACCTACAAGTCCAGTCTCAGTAGCCAAGAGTCTGGTCAGCACAATCCTCATCATGTTGGCACACTGGGTGAACGTTGTGGAGGCTGGGAGCAAGTTGACTGCTGGCACCAGACTTGTCCTCCAATAGATCTTCGTTAACGGAAGGTGTACTCATTTTAATAACAGGGCCGCTTAGGAGTGCTGTATTGTTATTTATCGTCACTACCTCCCCGAGTCGGGAATGGGTAATTGCCGCAAGCCTGCTGCCTTCCTTGGATGCTTGTACTTTAATAACTTGACCCACCCTCTCTGGGTGGTTCACAATTAGGAAAAAAAAGGGGCAAGGCAACAACAACCAATTTAGATTTCAGCCATTGACCTCCCTTGGATGTGGTAGCCCTTTCTCAGGCTCCCTTTCCGGCATCGAACCCTGATTGCCCGTTACCCGTGATAACCATGGTAGGCGCAGAAAAGAACATCGAAAGTTGATAGGGCAGACATCTGAATGGATCGTTGCCGTCACGGGGACGTGCAATCGCCCAGAGGTTATCTAGAGTCACCAATGCGGCAGCAGGTCCTTGCCCCTAATATTTTAAATGGTCAGATCAGGAGGCCCTTGCTCCAAATGTTTTTGAGGGTCACCAGCAGGCCATAAATCATAATTTTTTAAGGGTGTGTATGATGCCCTCCTTTATGTGTAACAAAGGGTGTTTTGGAGTGCCGGTTCCTTGTAATTTTTGGCAGCCCTTCCACTTAGTGCATAGGCTTTATGAAGTAGGAGTCCCACTACTTGAACTATTGTACCACAATGTGAATGAGGTCTTCCATTATGTGATATACAGGTTGTATCGGAGTACCTTTTCCTTGTAACTTTTGGCAGCACTTGCACTTTATATACAAGTAAATATACAGGAAAGAATGTTTCTTAACAATTTTTCCTCAAAATTTTTTTTTTTGTTTTGTGTGTATTATTGTCAGTCTGTTAAAGTGGCATACTACTCGGACAACATGGTTCCCAGCAGCGAGCTGGGAGTCCAAGATGCATCGAGACATCCTCCCCATGCTGTTCCCGAACCATTTCGGTGGTGTTTCCATCAATTTCTGACCTTTTACTATGAACCAGGCACCCTCCCCTCTTCAGAGCAGGGGGTGCCTGGTTTAATGTTTGCGTTCTCCCATTGACTTCCATTATACTCGGGTGCTCAGTATAGCACCCGAGCATCCCGAGCATCCCGATGTGTTCGGCCAGAGCACCCGAGCATCCAAGAACTTTGGTGCTCGTTCATCACTACTCAAGACACTTGCCATCCTTACCTCCCTCACCGATGTCGCTTGTAGATAATATTATACCTCGTCCATAGCCAAGATAAACCGGAGGACTTCAGTAATAAAAGGTTCTTTATTTGGAAGATGCATGATGCGTTTCGAGAACAGAAAAAATCCCCTTCTTCAGGAGCATGCAGATTGTGTATACTCCTGGTCCAGTGGGTTTCTATCTCTACCATCCACAACGCACATACCACTTCCTATTGATCCAGTCGTCCCATTGGCATCCCCCTCATTCTCTTCTCTCCTTCCCACTCTTCCTTTTGTTCCTTTCCTCATACTCCATTTTTTTAATCTATTTATTCTAATTATGTACAATTAATAGAGAATAATCTTAAACAATAATAAACAAAAAAAACCTCTCTCAACTGTTTTGATTTTGTACAAAATGATTTTAGGGAAATATAGGTTCATGATAACAGCTACAGTTGCCTGTAATAAAATGAATAATCAGGATTTGATAGATTAAACTGCATTCACTAGAACTATTTTCTCCTTGATGAAAGTCTAAAGAAAACATGATAAAAAGATGTTTTTTGCTTTATTATAGGAAAAGGTCAGCAGCCAAAAAGATACATGGGATTATCCAAATACATTATCTATGCAGAATAAAATGATTCACAGGATGTGGACACCTCAGATTTATGATGCAGTGCCATTTTTTCTTGCTATTCATTTTAATAGACTTTACCAAATAATTGCTCTTTCAAAATAGCCCAGAGCAACAAAACAACTTTGTCCTTTAAAAAGCCAATGGAATCCCTAAGTACCTGCCTTGAAACTGAAGTACAAGCTACAAGATATTTAACCTGAGGGTTGAGAACATCCATTAGCAGAACTTGTGGTGAGAGAAAATCACTTTGCAACATATATTCATGGCTTCCTTTCAAATTTATTTTCATAAAAATCCATATTAGTCTCAAAACATATACACTAATGACCACTTGTTATCTTTTTAAAGAGAATAAAATTGTAAGAGAACACCAAAACTGTTTATTTAACCCTCCCTGGTTAAATAACCAATTGTGTTTTCCATTTTTTTTGTACCCGCGTCTTTGAAAGACATACATTTTTTTTACGTTTTGTAAATAATTGTGTGCCTTTTTTTGTTTATACATGGGGCTTTAGCTTTATGTCATTTTTATTTTAGTATTTTTTTCTATGTTTTCTAAAAAAAAAAAAAAATTGGGCAGAGAAGTGGCAGATGAGGTTTAACACTGACTAATGTAAGGTAATGCACATGGGAAAGGAAAATACAAGTCACCCATACATACTAAATGGTAAAACACTGGGTAAGTCTGCGTTCACACTTCAGTTATTTGGTCAGTTATTTTGATCAGTTATTGTGAGCCAAAACCAGTGGGGAAGCCTTCACAGAGATCAGGTGTAATTATTTGATCTGCACCTGTTCTGTGTTTTTGACCCACACCTGGTTTTGGCTTACAATAACTGATGGAAATAACTGATCACATAACTGAAGTGTGAACGCAGCCTAACGCTGACATGGAAAAGGACCTAGGAATTTTAGTGAATAGGAAACTAAGCTGCAGAAACCAGTGTCAGGCAGCTGCTGCCAAGGCCAATAAGATAATGGGTTCCATCAAAAGGGGCATAGATGCCCGTGATGAGAACATATTCCTACTACTTTACAAATCATTTGTCAGACCACACATGGAGTACTGTGTACAGTTCTGGGCTCCTGTGAACAAGGCAGACATAGCAGAGCTGGAGAGGGTCCAGAGAAGGGCAACTAAAGCAATAATTAGAATATGTGGACTACAGTACCGTGAAAGATTATCAAAATTAGAGTTATTCACTTTAGAAAAAGATGACAAATATATCAGGGGTCAGTCAGAGATCTCTCCCATCATCTATTTATCCCCAGGACTGTGACGAGGGGACATCCTCTGCGTCTGGAGGAAACAAGGTTTTTACACAAACATAGACGAGGATTCTTTACGGTAAGAGCAGTGAGACTATGGAACTCTCTGCCTGAGGAGGTGGTGATGCTGAGTACAATAAAGGAATTCAAGAGGGGCCTGGATGTGTTTCTGGAGCGTAATAATATTACAGGCTATAGTTACTAGAGAGGGGTCATTGATCCAGGGAGTTATTCTGATTGCCTGATTGGAGTCGGGAAGGAATTTTTTATTCCCCTAAAGTGAGGAAAATTGTCTTCTACCTCACAGTTTGTTTTTTGCCTTCCTCTGGATCAACTTGCAGGATAACAGGCTGAACTGGATGGACAGAGATCTTTACTATGTTACATTACTTTGTTTTTTAATATATATATATTTTTCTAATAGCATGATGTGCAACTAACATATATATTTTTTTATTATATTTATTATGGGCTAGAGGCTGCTGTGTAGTAGCATTATATATATATATATATATATATATATATATATATATATATATATATATTACACTTTGTGCTCCACATGAGCTCATTCAAGACCTTTTGGGGACATTTAACAATTTGTTTTGCTGCTGATCTCTTCTATAACTGGGGCTGACATATTAGGACCACCGGGGGAAGGCAGCCCCCAGAAAGGTGTACACATCTATACAACCTCACTGCAGAGCTGATCCAGTGACTCAGCACTTCATGCAGACTTCTGGCATTGCAGCTTCCTTATCTCATTATACAGCGCTTATTAACCAATGTGTAGAGAGTATTGGGGAAGGCAGGGATGATGAAAAACCATTGCTAGCTTCTCTACGGGGAACTGGGCTGCCTCACCACAAAGATGCATGATTGGCGTGTAGCTGTGATTTCTGCACAGACATCCTAAAATATCCATTCAGAGATGAAGGATGACCATCTGGACGTATATAACCGAGCAGTCATCAAAGGGTTACTCATGTACTGTTAACCCCTTAGTGACCAAGCAATTAAGCAATAAGTTCCATTTGTTTTACCTGCAAACACATGCATTTCTGCAAGCTGAATTCAGATAATTGGAATTTATTTTCAGCATACGTAAGTCAAGTTATTTTTAGCACGTAGTGAACGTCATTAAAACACAACCCGAATAAATAATAGTACATTTTTTATTTTCAATTTCAGCCCACAAAGATTTGTTGTCCATTTTTCAGTACAAGATATGGTAAATTAAGTGGTGCCATTAATACATAAAACTTGTCTATGTGAATGGGAAGGAAAAACACCTATGGCTCTCGAAAGTGGGTTTGAAAAATCAAAAAACTAAAATTGCCATATTCTTGAAAGAGTTAACTGCTTATTCCCTTACGTCCTACCAGCAGCACAGATAGGGTTAACTGCCCCTGTGGACTGGTAGGACCGGCGGAATTTTAATGAGCCCAAGAACCAATAAACGATCTTCAGCTCCCTGAAAGGGAGGAGATCACCCCCCAGCCCACCGTGTTTTTTTCTGTCCTCTGGACAGGTGGACTGGCGGTGTCGCTCCCCCTCTGGGAGCTGAAGAGTGCTAGGGGCTCTATTTTTTTAGATCTAAAGTTTGCCCTCCATGGCCTCTCATTGCCTTTATTATAGGCTGGTCGGCGTTTCTATCTGGGGTACCGTCGGGGTGAGGGGTGTCCCCTCCCCTCTTCTTTGAACCAGCTGTGGTATCCCGTCCTCCCTCGCCGCATGTGAGCGGCGCTATGGCCGTCGGGTGCCGCTGGGGTACTGTCGGGGAGGGGGGTGTCCCCTCCCCTCTTCTTCCACTCAAGTGCTGCGGTATCCCGTCCTTCTCTTGCCGCATGTGGCGGCGCTATGGGCGCCGCCATCTCCGGAAGTGACGCGCACTAGGTGCGCTACGTCACTTCCGGTTTTTCCATAGCAATGCCGTGAGGGTTTAAACCTCACTACTTTTATTAAATCTTTCTCCCCATGTCACCCTGGGATCCAGGATTAGGTGGGGCAGACATTCAGGGCTTGCTGAGCCTGTTTAGGCTCTGTTATCCCTCTGGGCTAGTTATCCCTCTGGGCTAGGGGGCGGGGCTTCCTCCTCTTAAGCGCCCAGAGCCTGTCAGTCAGTGCTCTGGTTGCGTCGCTTTCACAAGCTAGCTCCAGAGTTCCCTGTGCCTTGAGATATTTAGTATTGCTTGGCTTGGGATTGTGGTTTCCTCTTTTACAGCTCTATTTTCTGCTAGTGCTGGTGGGCCCCCATAAGGTCTTGTTTCACCACCTCCAGGTAAAATTGTAGGTGTTATGACCTGTGTTCTTTCTAATTACAGACTATGGCTTCCCCTAAGGATCCGGATCAGCGTAAAGCTGGGGCCAAGAGGAAGCATCTGGCGTGTTACGAATGTAACACCCCCTTAGACGACAGCTGTCCGTACTCTAGATGTGAGAGTTGTCGCGCAGCATCCACGAACCCACGATGCAAGAAATGTTTCAGTGGACGAAGACATACGTGGATGACTCCATTAAGGGAGTGGTGCAGCTGCTGAATGAGAGGCTACCAGGACCCTCTCAGACTCCCATGGAGGTGGTCGCACCGGTCGAAAGACCTACCCCCTGTTCTCCGGGGTCTTCTTCTTCTGAGGAAGAAGAATCTACTTCTTGCTTTTTCCCTCCAGAAAAGACGCAGAAGTTACTCAAGTCCATCAGGTCGGGGGACCATGATGTTGACATGGGGGAGTCCTCCGATCCCGCCGGACGGACACAGCGTGTCTTTAGAGCGGATGAGACCCTTCTCTCCGTGATGCGCACGGAATGGAGAAAGCCTGAGAAAGGTCCAGTTCTCACTAGAAAATTCAAACTGATGTACCCGATGGCTAAACCCTTGGTGGAATCGTGGGGTTCCGTTCCCAAGGTGGACATGGCTATTGCCAAGTTGTCCCGGCGCACTCTAGTTCCTGCAGACGATGGGTCTAGTCTGCAGGACCCTCTAGACCGGAGGGCAGAGTGCACCCTTAGGAGGAGTTACGTGGCGGCTGCTGCCTCCGCATCAACTTCTATTGCGGCCACGGAGGTAGCCACCTATTTACGCTCTAAGCTTAACCGAATCCAGACGGACGTTGATCAGAGCGTATCAAGGGATGATATCCTGGCAGCCTTCAAGTCGGCCAATCTGGCCATGGACTTTCTGGTCGATTCTACCCAGATGCAGCTGAAGCTGGCCGCCAAAACTATGGCCCTAGTTTCGGCTGCCCGCAGACCACTCTGGTTGAAACCTTGGATCGCTGATAACGCGTCCAAGTTCAATCTTTGTGGGCTCCCCTTCGAACCGGATAGGCTATTCGGGTCTGAATTGGACAAGATAATGGAGGGGCTCTCCGATAAAAAGGGGAAGAGCCTCCCCCAGCAGCCCTTTCAGGGACGCCCCAGGCAGGAGAAGAAAGGCGGAGGTCGTCCAGGGCAGCAGTCTAGGCGCAGAGATTGGGGGGGACCATCTCGTAAATATTCGAGACGCTCCCGTAAACCCACCAGGGAGGCAAAACCCTCCTGACTATGGGCCTCTTCGAGGCTCTTGGATAAGCCCTGCTGCCCCTGCAGTATCTCCCCTAGATTTTCCCGTACCCCTCCCCCAGATTCCCGTGGGGGGTCGTCTTACCCATTTCAAAGACTCTTGGAGCCGGTTGATTGCAGACCCCTGGGTCCAGGACATAGTTTCCCTCGGGTACCGGGTAGATCTTATCTCTCTCCCCCCAGAGAGATTCATCGCCACACTAAACTTCGGGTCTGCCAAACAAGTGGTCCTAGAAGCTTACATTCAGGACTATATTTCCAAGGGAGCCCTAGAGGAGGTGCCGGCAGGAGAGAGGGGCCTAGGGATTTATTCACCAGTGTTCCTGGTTCCCAAAAAGACGGGAGATCTCCGGATGATCATCGACTTGAGATTTCTCAATCGATTTATAAGGAAAACAAGGTTTCGCATGGAAACCATAAGGTCAGTCAGCCATATCCTCAACCCTGGGGACGTCATGGCTACTCTGGACCTCAAGGATGCGTATCTTCACATTCCGATCCATTCCGCGTCCCGGAAACTCCTCAGGATCGCGGTCCAGATTTCAGGGGTTCGCAGGCACTTTCAGTTCGCCGCGCTTCCCTTCGGAATCTCTTCTGCCCCCCTTATCTTCACCAAGGTGGTGGTGTCGGTGGTGGCAGCTTTGAGACTTCAAGGACTGACTATTATTCCTTATCTGGACGATTGGCTTTTCATAGCCTCTTCAGTTCCGATCCTTACCCACCATCTTCAGGTCGCAATCTCTTTTCTCTTCCGCCTAGGCTGGATTATCAACTGGCAGAAGTCGAATGTGAGCCCATCGACTTCAATCCATTATTTAGGATTCGTGGTCGACTCTGTGGAGATGTCCCTCCGGTTGACTCCAGAAAGGAGAGCCCGGATTCAGGACCTAGCAAAGGTCCTTTTTTGTCCCTCGTCGAGTCTCTATCCGGACTCTCATGAAGATGCTGGGGCTCATGTCAGCGGCTGCGGATGCAGTCCCTTGGGCGCTATGGCACCTCCGTCCTCTTCAGTCGGAGGTCTTACACCTATGGAACGGCAGCCCTGTGGGGCTAGATTCCCTGTGCTCCCTGTCCGGTCAAACCCGGAATTCCCTCAGATGGTGGTTTCAGCTACCACCAGGGAAGTCTATGACCCAACCAGCTTGGGTCATATTGACTACAGACGCGTCCCTTGTAGGCTGGGGCGCTCACCTGGACGGATCCCCAATACAGGGATCTTGGTCTCCTCTGGAGCGGCGTCTTTCTTCCAATCTTCGCGAGATGCGAGCTATCCTGCTAGCCCTCCTTCACTTTGCCCCTCAGATCCGGGGCAAAGCAGTGAAAGTCCAGTCAGACAATATGACTGCAGTTCTCTATATAAACAAACAGGGAGGCACAAGATCATTGCCCCTTCTGTCAGAGATCGGGGTGATTCTTCGGTGGGCAGAGACGAACCTTTCCCATCTGTCTGCCGTTCATATTCGAGGCTCCCTCAATATGATAGCGGACCGCTTAAGTCGAGGATTACCGACCATGGAGTGGTCTCTGCATCCTTCAGGCATCCTTCAGGCAGCCAGAGATCTTCAGGCAGCTAGTTCACAGATGGGGTATGCCAGAAGTGGATCTCATGGCAACCAGGTTCAACGCCAAGGTGCTGAGGTTCTGTTCCCTCTACAGGGAAGACAACCCCCTGGCGATAGATGCTCTGTCAATACCGTGGAGGTTCAGGCTGGCTTACATCTTCCCTCCGTTTTCCATGATACCGAGGGTATTGATGAAAATCCGTCAGGATCAGGCCTCGGTAATAGCCATCATACCGTTTTGGCCCAGAAGATCCTGGTTTACCCAGCTCATTCAGATGAGTCGGGGACAATACTGGAGACTCCCCCCGGAGCAGACCCTGGTGTCGTGGGACACTCACCTCTGCCCAGATCTGCACAGGTTCAACCTGACAGCCTGGAGGTTGATCAGTCCCTTCCCAATATAGAAGGGCTTTCCGAGTCGGTCCTGAGAACTTTGTCGCATTCCCGAGCAGAGTCTACAAAGAAGGCCTACTCCAGGATCATGAGAATCTTCGTGGCATGGTGTGATTCCAGACAGGTGGCGTCCGCAGATCCGCCCCTTCCTGCGATACTTAAATTTCTTCAAGATGGATTAGATAGAGGCCTATCTCCAGCTACCTTGCAGGTACAGGTTTATGCCATCTCGGCCTGTCTCAACAGGCCACATTCTCGGGACCCACTCATTAAACGCTTCCTGAAGGGAGCTGAAAGACTAAAGCCTACTATACTGAAACCTATCCCCCAGTGGGATCTTTCAGTAGTGCTCAGGGGGCTAGCATCTCCCCCCTTCGAGCCCTTGGAGGAGGTAAATTTCAAATTTTTTACTTTAAAGATGGTCTTTCTTCTGGCTATAGCTTCAGCCAAAAGAATTTCTGAATTGCAGGCTTTCTCTGCAATTCACCCGTACATTATTTTCCTACAGGATAGAGTACTCCTGAAGTTTTTACCCTACTTCAGGCCTAAGGTGCCTACTTTCCAGAACATCAATCAGGTAATCTCTTTACCAGTTTTGTTTACAGCCTCCTCCTCTGATACTCCAGCTAGAGACCCGCTGGATATTTCAAGATGCCTCCAGATCTATGTGGATAGATCTAGAGAGTTCAGGATAAATGAGAATCTTCTTATCCTGTTTGCCGGTAAGTCTAAAGGCCATAAAGCGTCTAAAGCTACCATTAGTCGCTGGATTAAGGAGGCCATTATGGAAGCTTTCGTCTCCCAATCCTTAGATCCTCCTAAGTTTGTGAGAGCCCATTCTACTAGGGCGGTCTCCACCTCGGTTGCGGAGAGAAGACTCCTCCCCTTAGAGTTGATCTGTAAGGCGGCCTCCTGGAGCTCTGAGTCAACCTTCATCTCCCATTATAGGATAGATGCTAGGATGGCAGAGTTTTCGGCTTTTGGGCAGACTGTTCATAGTTCTGCCAGGCATGAGGACCCTCCCTAGGGGATTCTTCTTGCTATCTCCCCATCTGTGCTGCTGGTAGGACGTAAGGGAATCATTAATTTCTAACGATAATTTGTTTTCCCTTAGTCCTAACAGCAGCACACAAATATCCCACCCTAAATACATTATGCTTGTTAAAAACACGGTGGGCTGGGGGGTGATCTCCTCCCTTTCAGGGAGCTGAAGATCGTTTATTGGTTCTTGGGCTCATTAAAATTCCGCCGGTCCTACCAGTCCACAGGGGCAGTTAACCCCATCTGTGCTGCTGTTAGGACTAAGGGAAAACAAATTATCGTTAGAAATTAACGATTTGCCCACATTAGTCAAAACATTTGCCCACATTTACTAATCCTGTTGACAGCATAAACCTAGTCTATCTAATAACTATGGTATGTGTAACTATACGTATATAAATATATCAAAATTCAATGCAGACATCTCTCCCATGATCTATTTATTCACAGGACTGTGACTGTGACGAGGGGACATTCTCTGCATCTGGAGGAAAGAAGGTTTGTACACAAACATAAAAGAGGATTCTTTACGGTAAGAGCAGTGATACTATGGAACTCTCTGCCTGAGGAGGTGGTGATGGTGAGCACAATAAAAGAGTTCACAAGGGACATGGATATATTTATGGAGTGTAATAATATTACAGGGTATAGTTACTAGAATTCTGGAGAAGGCTCATTGATCCAGGGAGTTTTTCTGATTGAAGGATTGGAGTTGTAAATATTTATTTTTGCATAAGATAAAGAAAACCCACCTAACCCCTTATAGGGCCTTTTTTGCCTTCCTCTGATTCAGCTTTTACAGAAAGATAGGCTGAACTGGTAGGACATACACATGTAGCCAAGCTAAAATTGACTCTGATAACAAATGGCACAGTGTTATCTTGGTTATTTTGTGATAAAAGCCATTGAAATCCATTGAAAAGTAAGGTTACTTTCACACTCGCGTTTTGTGCGGATCCGTCTTGTATCTGCACAGACGGATCCGCACGAATAATGCAAACGCTTGTATCCGTTAATAACAGATCCGTTTGCATTATTCATTAAAAAAAAGTCTAAGTTAAAACGGATCTGTCTTGACTTACATTGAAAGTCAATGGGGGACATATCCATTTTCAATTGCACCATATTGTGTCAGTGAAAAACGGATCCATCACCATTGACTTACATTATAAGTCTAGACAGATCCGTTAGGCTCCGCATAGTCACAAAAACGCTGCAAGCTGCATTTTAGTGACCATCTAAAAAAAACAACGGAGGCCAAACGCAGCCAAATTGATGCATTCTGAACAGATCCTTATCCATTCAGAATGCATTGGGGCTGAACTGATCCTTTTTGGGCCCTGAAACAGATCTCACAAGCAGACCCAGAAACGCCAGTGTGAAAGTAGCCTTAGTTAACAGTTTCTTGCCATTCTTTTCTTCACTCGTTAACCATCAAATTTAGCTCGGCTGCATCTGCATGTATTTTTTTAATCTTGCAAACTATGGAGGTCATTTATTAATAACCCGTATAGCTGGTGGTGGATCCGCCAAAGTTATGAAGAGGCACCGGCTTCTACATAACTTCGGCATATGCTGCGCCAGTCTAAATGTAGGCCAGCTTTCTTGCTGATTTACGGTACATTTAGATCATTTTCTATGCCTAAAATAGGCGTAGAAAATGATGAATAAGATGGGTCTGCAGGCCCGTCCCCTTCCCAGCCCATGCCATGCCCACTTTTTTTTTAGAACTGGCGTGAGCGAGGAATAGTGGCAGATTGCACCAGAAATAAGAAAAAAACTAAGGAAAGTCTGAGTATTTTAAAAAATGTTATTAAATGTGTTTTTTTTTTCCATATATTTTTCAGTTCCACTAGGGGACTTTGCCATGCATAAGCATTGCACTGTATTGTGCTTGTCATCTTTAGCCTATTAAGTTCTGTCTATTCTATGCATGGCAGGTCTGAAGGCAATTGTTAGGGCCTATCCCTCAGTTTACAAGAGGTGGTTGCTATTGACTATGGCATCTATGGGATTAAACAGCTGAGATTGTAGTTATCTTCAATAAACAGTTACACATTTTTATATATATATATATATATATATATACACTCACCTAAAGAATTATTAGGAACACCATACTAATACGGTGTTGGACCCCCTTTTGCCTTCAGAACTGCCTTTATTCTTCGTGGCATTGATTCAACAAGGTGCTGATGGCATTATTTAGAAATGTTGGCCCATATTGATAGGATAGCATCTTGCAGTTGATGGAGATTTGAGGGATGCACATCCAGGGCACGAAGCTCCCGTTCCACCACATCCCAAAGATGCTCTATTGGGTTGAGATCTGGTGACTGTGGGGGCCATTTTAGTACAGTGAACTCATTGTCATGTTCAAGAAACCAATTTGAAATGATTCGAGCTTTGTGACATGGTGCATTATCCTGCTGGAAGTAGCCATCAGAGGATAGATACATGTTCTCATTCTGTTTACGCCAAATTCGGACTCTACCATTTGAATGTCTCAACAGAAATCGAGACTCATCAGACCAGGCAACATTTTTCCAGTCTTCAACAGTCCAATTTTGGTGAGCTTGTGCAAATTGTAGCCTCTTTTTCCTATTTGTAATGGAGATGAGTGGTACCCGGTGGGGTCTTCTGCTGTTGTAGCCCATCCGCCTCAAGGTTGTGCGTGTTGTGGCTTCACAAATGCTTTGCTGCATACCTCGGTTGTAACGAGTGGTTATTTCAGTCAACGTTGCTCTTCTATCAGCTTAAATCAGTCGGCCCATTCTCCTCTGACCTCTAGCATCCACAAGGCATTTTTGCCCACAGGACTGCCGCATACTGGATGTTTTTCCCTTTTCACACCATTCTTTGTAAACCCTAGAAATGGTTGTGCGTGAAAATCCCAGTAACTGAGCAGATTGTGAAATACTCAGACCGGCCCGTCTGGCACCAACAACCATGCCACGCTCAAAATTGCTTAAATCACCTTTCTTTCCCATTCTGACATTCAGTTTGGAGTTCAGGAGATTGTCTTGACCAGAACCACCCCCCTAAATGCATTGAAGCAACTGCCATGTGATTGGTTGACTAGATAATTGCATTAATGAGATATAGAACAGGTGTTCCTAATAATTCTTTAGGTGTGTGTATATATGTATACAGTATATATATATATATATATATATATATATTATATAAAGCTGAGTGTATGTGTGTGTGTGTGTATGTTCGCTAAAGGTATCCGCACCATCACATTTACAATCACAAAATTTGGCACACAGGTACATCAGGCGTCCGGGAAGGTTTTAGACCAGGTCTCAGCTCTCTAGGACGTACCATTCCTGAGATATTTCCAAAAAATGCATTAGCCAATAGAAGATTGGTCACATGACCCTTATCAGCCAATAATAGCTCGCAGGTACTTCAGTCTCCACATAAACAGTTTTACTCCAGATTTCCATAATAACCTAGCCATTTATCTTCACTGCTGTAGGAGAGCTTTAAGGAAATCTGTCACCAAGATAATCGCTATTGCAGTAAAGCCATGGCCTAATAGCACTTAGTACCTTATTCCAAAATGTGCCTTTGTTCCAGCAATAGATTTTTTATCCTCTGAAAATCCAGTTTATTTGGTATGCAAATGAGCCAGTAAGGTATCCAGAAGGGCGTTCACTTGCAGGAAGGAGCCCAGACACACCCCCTGCCACAATGTGTCCACCCTAAAAAGACTTAAAGCCCCGCCCCCAGGTCCCTCTAAGCCACGCCACTTACCTGGTTAGGCCACACCCCTCTGACTTCTGAGCCAACGGGGATTGAAAAAATGAAGGTAAAAATCAACTTCTGTCAGCTGCAGGGGTGGGAGGGAGGGTGACTTTCTCTCTGTAGCTCACACTCAGACAGCACGGTGCTGCTGTCTTAGAGTGAGCTTTCAAAAGGACATGCCCCCAATTTAATAAAGGCCACTATTAAGGTGGCGGGCCCCTGTGGAGGTCACTGTCAAGGGGGTGGTATGCTGTGAAAGTCACTGTTAAAGGGGAAGGCTGCTGTAAAGGTCAAAGATAAGGGGGTGAGCTGCTGTGGAGGTCCAATTTTAAGGGACGGGGCACTGTGGGGGAGGTCACTGTTTTGGGAGCGGGGTGCTGTAGTTGTCACTGTTATAGTGGATACTGTTGATATATTTTAATGACACATACAAACATTAAATGAAATAGATTAAATAAATATATATATATATATATATATATATATATACAGTACAGACCAAAAGATTGGACACACCTTCTCATTCAAAGAGTTTTCTTTATTTTCATGATTATGAAAATTGTAGATTCACACTGAAGGCATCAAAACTATGAATTAACACATGTGGAATTATATACATAACAAACAAGTGTGAAACAACTGAAAATATGTCATATTCTAGGTTCTTCAAAGTAGCCACCTTTTGCTTTGATTACTGCTTTGCACACTCTTGGCATTCTCTTGATGAGCTTCAAGAGGTAGTCACCTGAAATGGTCTTCTAACAGTCTTGAAGGAGTTCCCAGAGATGCTTAGCACTTGTTGGCCCTTTTGCCTTCACTCTGCGGTCCAGCTCACCCCAAACCATCTCGATTGGATTCAGGTCCGGTGACTGTGGAGGCCAGGTCATCTGGTGCAGTACCCCATCACTCTCCTTCATGGTCAAATAGCCCTTACTTTCAAAGTTTTCCCAATTTTTCGGCTGACTGACTGACCTTCATTTCTTAAAGTAATGATGGCCACTCATTTTTATTTACTTAGCTGCTTTTTTCTTGCCATAATACAAATTCTAACAGTCTATTCAGTAGGACTATCAGCTGTGTATCCACCTGACTTCTCAACGCAACTGATCGTCCCAACCCCATTTATAAGGCAAGAAATTCCACTTATTAAACCTGACAGGCCACACCTGTGAAGTGAAAACCATTTCAGGGGACTACCTCTTGAAGCTCATCAAGAGAATGCCAAGAGTGTGCAAAGCAGTAATCAAAGCAAAAGGTGGCTACTTTGAAGAACCTAGAATATAACATATTTTCAGTTGTTTCACACTTGTTTGTTATGTATATAATTCCACATGTGTTAATTCATAGTTTTGATGCCTTCAGTGTGAATCTACAATTTTCATAGTCATGAAAATAAAGAAAACTCTTTGAATGAGAAGGTGTGTCCAAATTTTTGGTCTGTACTGTATATATATATATATATATATATATATATATAAAAGAAAAAAAGTGTCAGCACCGTCTATTGAGAAAACAAGGGGGTGCAACTGGCCCAGTTGGGATCAAGCAAATCCAATGTATAAAAGTCAAAAAAGCGGGCAGCACTCCATGAAATAAAAAAATAGAAAATTCTTTATTTACCCAGACAGGGCATGCAACGTTTTGGCTCTATGCTGGAGCCTTCCTCAAGCAGTGTGTACAGACAAAGTGTTCAGTACATATAGCAGACCAAATTATTATGCCAATTCACAACAATTACAGACAATCATATATCATAATAAAACATTAAAAAATTAACTTTGACAATTACTTAATGTGTCCTATAATGACATCATGTATGACAGTGATTAAAATACATTCAAAAATTCATCTCATGTGAAAGAAAATCTATATGAATACATAATTAATATAAATAACATTATTAGTGCAATGTGCAAACAATGATGCAAAGTTCTAAGTGCTTACTAGATAATATCACTGAGAAGCGTGAAGGAGGAGCGATGAGGCGAATGGCAGCCATCGGCTGCTTAGCGTGTATTCCGGCATGCCTGCAGCGCAATTGCGCATGTCAGGATGACGTATATTCCTTGTTTCCAAATGTAACTGCCCTCATCTCTGTGCAGTTGCGCACTATGACCCAGGAGCAGAGTCAGCCATTTTAAGTGCGGGAATAGCACATAGGGGATCCGGCGCATGCATATTCATAACAGTAATACCTGATATACACAGGATAGAGGTCCTGGTGCACAATTCAGTGCAACCAATGAAAGCAGATGGCTATGTGAGGTCAGAAGGGGGCAACCACAGCTAATTAGACATGGAGCCACCACCCGGGATCACGGACCAATTGTGAGCCCGCACGTCAATGCGGGGTCACACTGCATCCATGACCATATCCCACTTGTCACCAACATTTCAGAGGGTTCTCCTCAAAAAAGGTCCACCGTCCATGTGCAAAACAGTGTATAACAAATGAAAATCAATTACAGGCATCATATACAAGTTGTGATAATAACTAAACGCCATCGCTTGACATCACCTCAGTCTTCCTCTCTCCACACTCCGTGACATATCATCTGTAATACATAATTGTAAATATAAGAGAAATATGTTATATTAAAAAGCGAAAATTCATAAAGAACATATACTTGGTCCGATACAAAAAATCGCAAAAATACAACGAGACAGCATGATAAATCAAGATGAAACCAGGGCAAGCCACAATCCTATATCGTTACTCCAATTTTATAATCAACGTTTAGACCATGCGGTTTTAGAGAGTTCAGTGTGTGTATCCACTGTAATTCGCTTTTTTTTAAGAGGCTGGTTCTGTTACCACCTCTCCTGGGCATTGGTACAAAGTTGATGATACAATATTTCATATCCTTTTCTGTATGATTGAAATCAACAAAGTGCTTTGAGACTGGCAAATCGAGTCGTTTTTTCCTTATGGTGTAACGATGATTGTTGAAATGCGTCTTAAAACCAGTGGTCGTCTCACCAACATACAATAAATTGCATGGGCATAAGAGCACAAAAATAACATAACTGGAATCGCAGGTCAGATAATGTTGTATCTGATATGCGATGCCAGTCTTAGGATGTACAAAGGTTTTGCCTTTCATAATATGCTTGCAGTTGACACATGCCAAACTTTGCATTGACTTTTATACATTGGATTTGCTTGATCCCAACTGGGCCAGTTGCACCCCCTTGTTTTCTCAATAGACGGTGCTGCCGCTTTTTTGCTACATACAGCATATGTGGCTTTGTTGCACGTCATCCTGCATTTTACTTTTTTCATCATGTCCACTGATGAACAAGCTACACCCGGAGGCTTCACATATACAGTACACAGGAGGCGGCTGATCGAATCTTGCGTGGAATAGAGGGAGATGCCACTTTCCTTAATACTCCAACAGCCAAGGAGCTGAAAAGGAAGTTTGAATTCCTATCCAAAAGATCCATTTCTCTTGTCTGATTCACAAGTGAGTGTGCTCAGTAAGGGACTTTCTTTTTGCCCCAAAACAACTGCTAATTGGTTTGAACTTGAGTTTGATTTATATGCTTTTTTTTGTGCTATCAAATTGAAAGTATGGTTTCAAAATAGGGAACGGATTGACCATGCTAAGACTAGTGAACTCTCTCTTGACATGCTCAATCTCTCCCCTAAAAGTAACTTTAATCCTGTAATTAATGAACCTGCAATTGAGGCATACATGGCTGCTGTAAGGTCCGATATGGAGACACTCAGAGCGACACTCTGAGCAACCTTTTGGTCATCCCAATGTGACTGTTGAGGAGATGGTGGCTCTAAATGAATGAAAACATGACCCTGAGCTTACTGTTAAAGCTGCCAATAAGGGCGGGGCGGTGGTCGTGTTAGATACCCATAAGTATATTGCTGAAATCCTCAGACAAATGAGTGATATCACCATCTACAGTCACATTGACTCTGATCCAAAATTCAAGATAGCCGGGCTAATTCAGGATGTTTTAGCTGGGGTGTTGCGGGCTGGAGTCATTGATGAGGGACTTGTGGATTTTCTCACTGTAACGCATCCGATCACTTCTGTGATCTATGTGTTGCCTAAGATCCACAAGTCTCTCATTAACCCACCCGGACGTCCCATCGTATCTGGCTCTGATTCGATCTTCAGTCACATTGCCATTTTTCTTGATAAATTACTGTGTAGTTATGCATGTGGTGGCAGTTCATATATATAGGACACAACAGATTTTTTGCTCAAATTACAGAAGATTGATTTGAAAGGTGTCCAGGGGATGATATTGGCATCGTTCGATGTCACCTCCCTTTACACCTCTATAGATCATCAAAGGGGGCTACATGCTGTTTTTTGCATGTTGGAGAAATCATCCCTTACTTTAGAAGCCCGACAATTTATATTATCTCTTTTGGAGATTGTCTTGAGGTTCAATTACTTCTTATTTCAGGATTTCTACTACATGCAAAAATAGGGCGTGTCCATGGGGTCCAATGTGGCCCCAACTTACGCCAATATTTTGCGTCATTTTGAGGAGGATGTCGTCTATGGAAGCCACCATTTCCAACATGTCAGGGCGTGGGGGTGGTACATAGACGACATCTTCCTTATCTGGACGGGCACTGTGGAACAACTATGCAATTTTCATGTGTTTCTCAATGGGATTGATAGTGCGCTTCAATTCACATTGGTTCATTCTCACACTAAGATGCAATTTTTGGACACTAACGTGATCTTGGCGGAGGGCAGGTTGCACACAGAGTTGTTCACCAAGCTTACCGACAGGGACACGTTGCAGACATACAGTAGCAACCACCCTAGACCAATGGTCAGATCCCTACCTTTTTCACAATTTGAGGGCTAGACGTATATTCTCAGATCCCAGTGCATTTGACAGAACTCTGGACACACTGGTCAGCAAATTTCGCAATCAGGGTTATCCAATCAAACTATTTCAACAAAAAAAGGAAATGGCCATTAAATTGGATAGGAAAGATACTCTTTTAAGTAAGGTACCACACTCTAAAACAGCCAGGATTCCTTTTATCTCGACTTACTCTGAACAGAGTGTGGATATAGGGAACATCATTCGACGCCATTGGAATATACTGGGAGGCTGTCATAATGCAATTGAAGAATTCCACTCCCCTCCTCTAATGTCATATCGTAGATCCAAGAGCATAAGGGATCAGTTAGTCAAGGCTGATGTGGGTACACTGAAAACAAACAGGCAGACAACACTAACTACAAATAGTGTAGGATGTTTTCCTTGCTTGGCATGTGTCAACTGCAAGCAAATTATGAAAGGCAAAACCTTTGTACATCCTAAGACTGGCATCGCATATCAGATACGACATTATCTGACCTGCGATTCCAGTTATGTTATTTATGTGCTCTTATGCCCATGCAATTTATTGTATGTTGGTGAGACGACCACTGATTTTAAGACGTGTCTCAACAATCATCGTTACACCATAAGGAAAAAACGACTCGATTTGCCAGTCTCAAAGCACTTTGTTGATTTCAATCATACAGAAAAGGATATAAAATGTTGTATCATCGACTTTGTACCAATGCCCAGGAGAGGTGGTAACAGAACCAGCCTCTTAAAAAAAAGGGAATTACAGGGGATACACACACTGAACTCGCATGGTCTGAACGTTGATTATAAAATTGGAGTAACAATATAGGATTGTGGCTTGCCCTGGTTTCATCTTGATTTATCATGCTGTCTCCTTGTATTTTAGTGATTTTTTTGTATCGGACAAAGTATATGTTCTTTATGAATTTTCGCTTTTTAATATAACATATTTCACTTATATTTACAATTATGTATTACAGATGATATGTCACGGAGTGTGGAGAGAGGAAGACTGAGGTGATGTCAAGCGATGGCGTTTAGTTATTATCACAACTTGTATATGATGCCTGTAATTGATTTTTATTTGTTATACACTGTTTTGCACATGGACGGTGGACCTATTTTGAGGAGAACCCTCTGAAATGTTGGTGACAAGTGGGTTATGGTCATGGATACAGTGTGACCCCGCATTGACGTGCGGGCTCACAATTGGTCCGTGATCCCGTGTTGTGGCTCCATGTCTAATTAGCTGTGGTTGCCCCCATCTGACCCCACATAGCCATCTGCTTTCGTTGGTTGCACTGAATTATGCACCAGGACCTCTATTCTGTGTATATCAGGTATTACTGTTATGAATACGCATACGCCGGATTCCCTATGTGCTATTCCCGCACTTAAAATGGCTGACTCTGCTCCTGGGTCGTAGTGCGCAACTGCACAGAGATGAAGGCAGTTACATTTGGAAACAAGGAATATACGTCATCCTGACATGCGCAATTGCACTGCAGGCACGCCGGAATACACGCTAAGCAGCCGATGGCTGCCATTCGCCTCATCGCTCCTCCTTCACGCTTCTCAGCGATATTATCTAGTAAGCACTTAGCACTTTGTATCTGTCACGAACCGGCAGGACAGGTAGTGAATCCTCTGGACCAGAGAGGCGATGGCGCGGGTTGTACTAGAGGATCGGTTCTAAGCAGTTACTGGTCTTCACCAGAGCCCGCCGCAAGGCGGGATGGATTTGCCGCGGTGGTAACTACCAGGTCGTGTCCCCTAGTAACAACTCGACCTCTCTGGCAGCTGATAAGGCGTGGTACACAGGGAGAAGGTAAGAGCGTAGTCGGACGTAGCAGCGGTCAGGGCAGGCAGCAAAGGTTCAAAGGCGAGTGGACGGTAGCAACGGGTACGGCAACAGGTAAGGCAAACTAACATAGTAGGGAACGCTTTCTCTGAGGCACAAGGCACAAAGATCCGGCAGAAAGCTGTGGGAGGAAAAGGTATAAATGGGCAGTGCACAGGTGCAGCCTAATTAAGTCAGCACTGCCTCTCACAACCTTAACCCTTAATAACCCCTTTGGACCAGGCACCAATCACTGGTGCACTGGTCCTTTGAATCTAAGAGCCCCGGCGCGTGCGCGCGCCCTAGAGAGCGAGGACGCACACGCCGAGACGCAGGAGTGCTGCCTGGGGGCATACGCTGTGAGCGCTCCGAGGCCAGCAGGGGACCCGGAGCGCTCAGCGTAACAGTACCCCCCCCTTTGGTCTCCCTCCCTTTTTGGTACCGAAGAACTTGCGGATGAGACTGCGGTCCAGGATGTTCTCCTCCGGCTCCCATGACCTCTCCTCAGGACCGCAGCCCTCCCAGTCGACCAAAAAAAATCTTTTCCCCCGGGAGATCTTGGTCGCCAAGATCTCCTTGACAGAGAATATATCGGAGGTACCGGCGACAGGGGTGGGAGAAACAAGCTTGGGAGAAAAACGGTTAAAGACAGCAGGTTTAAGAAGGGAGACATGGAAGGAGTTATGGATTCGGAGGGAGGGAGGAAGATGGAGTTGATAAGAAACTTGATTGATACGACTCTTGATTTTATAGGGTCCCAAGAAACGAGGGCCCAACTTGTAACTTGGGACCCTAAATCGGATGTACCTAGAGGAGAGCCACACCTTGTCACCCGGACGAAATTCCGGTGGAGATCTGCGTCTCTTGTCAGCTTGAACCTTCATACGGGCCGAAGCCCTGAGGAGAGCAGCGTGGGTTTCTCGCCAGATGGAGGAAAAATCCTGTACAAGACTGTCAACGGCAGGTACAGAAGAAGGGGTGGGAGACTGCGGCAGAGGTGGAAGAGGATGACGGCCAAAAACTACAAGGAAAGGAGACTTGTTAGAGGCAGAGGATTGTTTGTAGTTGTAGGAGAACTCCGCCCAGGGAAGTAGATCAGCCCAGTCGTCATGCCGTGAGGATACAAAGTGACGCAGATAGTCACCCAAAATCTGGTTCACCCGTTCTACTTGGCCGTTAGACTGAGGATGGTACGAAGAAGAAAAGTCCAATTTGATCCCGACCTGAGCACATAGAGCTCTCCAGAATTTGGAGACGAATTGTACCCCACGATCCGAGACAATATGTTTGGGAAGGCCATGGAGACGGAAAATGTGTTGGAAAAATTGTTTGGCCAACATGGGTGCAGAGGGTAGACCGGGCAGGGGTACAAAGTGAGCCATCTTGGAGAAGCGATCCACCACGACCCAAATAACGGACTTGCCATGGGAGGGGGGAAGATCTGTAATAAAGTCCATGGCGATGTGAGACCAGGGAACTTCAGGAACAGGTAGAGGCAAGAGGAGACCCTCTGGTTTCTGGCGAGGCGATTTATCCCGGGCGCAAATCGTACAGGCCTGGACGAAGTCCGAGACATCTTTCTCCAGAGAAGACCACCAGTACCTTTGGGAGATTAGTTGGAGAGACTTTAGCACCCCTGGATGACCGGCAAAAGGGGAGGCGTGGCCCCACTTGAGAATTTGCAGCCGCTGACGTGGAGGTACGTAGGATTTGCCAGGAGGAAGAAGGCGCAGGTCCACGGGAGCGACTGTAATAAGGCGTTCTGGAGGGATAATATATTGAGGTGTTAACTCGTCGCCCACCACATCAGAGGAGCGAGACAGAGCATCTGCCCTTATGTTCTTACAAGCCGGACGGAAATGGATCTCAAAGTTAAAGCGGGCGAAGAACAGAGACCAACGAGCCTGACGGGCATTTAATCTCTGAGCAGACTGGAGATAAGCCAGGTTCTTGTGGTCCGTGAAGTAAATGTCTCCATTCCTCCAGTGCCAATTTAATAGCCAGCAGTTCCCTGTCCCCAATGGAGTAATTTCTCTCTGTGGAAGAGAATGTTTTAGAAAAGAAGCCACAAGTTGAAGTCTTGCCCCGGGAAGACTTCTGGGTGAGGACAGCTCCGGCTCCCACCGAGGAGGCATCCACTTCAAGAGAGAAGGGCTTGGTGGAATCTGGTCTAGAGAGAACGGGTGCAGAGGCAAAGGCGGATTTCAGGGACTGGAAGGCTTCCTCGGCTTGGGAAGGCCAGGATTTGGGGTTAGCTCCTTTTCTAGTGAGGGCCACGATAGGAGCTACCAGAGTGGAATAGTGAGGGATGAATTGCCTGTAGTAATTCGCAAAGCCCAGAAATCTTTGTATGGCTCGGAGACCAGAGGGACGTGGCCAATCCAGAACCGCTGAGAGTTTGGCTGGGTCCATTTGAAGTCCTTGGGCTGAGATAATGTATCCCAGGAAAGGCAGGGAGGTCCGTTCAAAAATACATTTTTCCAGTTTAGCGTACAGGCGATTTCTCCTAAGACGAGTAAGAACTTGTTGCACATGGACCCGGTGTTGATCTAAATTGGAGGAAAAGATGAGGATATCATCCAGGTATACGACCACGCAAGTGTAAAGTAAGTCCCTGAAAATATCATTGACGAATTCCTGGAAGACAGCAGGTGCGTTGCAGAGGCCGAAGCGCATCACCAAATACTCGAAATTGCCGTCCCTTGTGTTAAAGGCGGTCTTCCATTCGTCTCCCTCACGGATACGGATCAGATTATAGGCCCCTCGAAGGTCCAATTTGGTGAAGATTTTAGCCCCTCAGAGACGATCAAATAGCTCAGAGATTAGAGGCAGAGGGTAACGGTTCTTGATGGTAATTTTATTAAGACCTCTGTAGTCAATGCAGGGGCGGAGGGAGACGTCTTTTTTAGTCACAAAGAAAAAACCGGCCCCAGCAGGAGAAGAAGATTTTATTATGAATCCTCTCTGTAGGTTCTCACGTATATAGTCGGACATGGCAAGAGTCTCAGGAGGTCAGAGAGGATAAATTCTGCCCCGAGGTGGAGTAGAACCGAGTATCAGGTCGATCGGGCAATCATAGGATCGGTGAGGAGGAAGAACCTCAGCTTGTTTCTTGCAGAAGACATGAAGGAATGGTATGGCTTGGGCAGCCCAGAAGGCGGAGAAACTTGCGGGTTCTGTTTGACCAGAGCAGGCTTGAGACACCGGTCCAAACAGGAGGAGCCCCAATGCAGGATCTCACCGGTGGACCAATTCAGGACAGGGCTATGACGTTGAAGCCACGGCAGACCCAGGAGGAGTTCGGAGGAACAGAACGGAAGGACAAGGCACTCTAAAGTCTCGGTATGAAATATTCCGATGTCCATCTGCAGAGGCTGGGTACGGAACTGCACGGTGGCTGAGAGTCTCTCACCGTTAACAGTATAGATGAAAAACGGCTTGGGTAGATGGATTACTGGAATACGGTACCTGTCAACCAAGGAGGCGTGAATGAAGTTGCCAGCTGAACCGGAATCCAAGAAGGCGGCTGCGGAGAAAGAGGACTTGGAAGAGATGATCAACTGCACGGGTATGATGAGGCGTGGAGAGGAAGAATCCACACCTAGCAACGCCTCTCCCACGCTTACTAGGTGCGAGCGTTTCCCGAACGCGGTGGACGGAGAGGACAATCTCTAAGGAAGTGCTCGGTACTGGCACAGTACAGACACAGGTTCTCGTTTCTGCGGCGGCTTCGTTCTTGCGGAGTCAAGCGTGACCGATCCACCTGCATGGCTTCCACAGCGGAAAACCCAGTAGCGGGTTGAGGTGGATGCGGTAAAACGGGAGCCAGATGAGGAAAGTGTCTAGGACAAGCTTTTTCCTTTTCAAGGAGGAGTTCCTCTTGTCTTTCGGCGAAACGTTTGTCTATCCTAGTGGCCAGCAAGATAAGGTCACTAAGAGTGGAAGGAAGCTCACGTGCAGCCAGAACGTCCTTTACTTCACTGTTAAGTCCTTTCTTGAAGGTGGCGCAAAGGGCTTGATTGTTCCAGTTCAGCTCAGATGCCAGGGTGCGGAACTGAATGGCATAGTCACCCACGGAAGAACCTCCTTGGGTCAAATTTAGTAAGGCAGTCTCTGCGGAGGTAACCCGGGCAGACTCCTCAAAAACATTCCGGAAATCTAGGCAGAAGCTCTGGACGGAAGCGGTGGCAGGATCTGCGCGGTCCCAAAGTGGTGTAGCCCAGGCCAGGGCCTTCCCGGACAGTAAACTGAGAATAAAGGCTACCTTGGCTCACTCAGAAGGAAACTGGTCGGACATAAGCTCGAGGTGGAGAGAGCACTGCGACAAGAACCCACGGCACTGCTTAGGATCTCCGTCATATTTGTCCGGTAAGGACAAACGGATTCTGGAACCGGTGGTAACTGCAGGCGGAGGTGATGCCGCAGGAGCAGACGGAGGAGCTGGCTGTTGCAGAGAAGGCAGGAGCTGCTGCAACATAGCGGTCAACTGGGCCAGCTGTTGACCCTGCTGGGCCACAATGGTGGTGAGGTCCTCCAGGCTTGGCAGGGGAACATCAGCGGGATTCATGGCCAGATCTTACTGTCACGAACCGGCAGGACAGGTAGTGAATCCTCTGGACCAGAGAGGCGATGGCGCGGGTTGTACTAGAGGATCGGTTCTAAGCAGTTACTGGTCTTCACCAGAGCCCGCCGCAAGGCGGGATGGATTTGCCGCGGCGGTAACTACCAGGTTGTGTCCCCTAGTAACAACTCGACCTCTCTGGCAGCTGATAAGGCGTGGTACACAGCGAGAAGGTAAGAGCGTAGTCGGACATAGCAGCGGTCAGGGCAGGCAGCAAAGGTTCAAAGGCGAGTGGACGGTAGCAACGGGTACGGCAACAGGTAAGGCAAACTAACATAGTAGGGAACGCTTTCTCTGAGGCACAAGGCACAAAGATCCGGCAGAAAGCTGTGGGAGGAGAAGGTATAAATGGGCAGTGCACAGGTGCAGCCTAATTAAGTCAGCACTGCCTCTCACAACCTTAACCCTTAATAACCCCTTTGGACCAGGCACCAATCACTGGTGCACTGGTCCTTTGAATCTAAGAGTCCCGGCGCGCGCGTGCCCTAGAGAGCGAGGACGCACGCGCCGAGACGCAGGAGTGCTGCCTGGGGGCATACGCTGTGAGCGCTCCGAGGCCAGCAGGGGACCCGGAGCGCTCAGCGTAACAGTATCATTGCTTGCACATTGCACTAATAATGTTATTTATATTAATTATGTATTCATATGGATTTTCTTTCACATGAGATGAATTTTTGAATATATTTTAATCACTGTCATACATGATGTCATTATAGGACTGCTTGAGGAAGGCTCCAGCATAGAGCCGTAAATAAAGATTTTTATATTTAATTTTGTCTCATGGAGTGCTGCCCGCTTTTTTGACTTTATATATATAATTTTTTGATTGTGGAATTATTAGCCCATCAAATAATTTTGATGACCTGTTGAAAGGGGGAAAGGATAGATAACCATCAATCCTCAATATCGCATATACTAGGTATGTCTGGTAGCAAGTGGAAAGAGGATTTTAGACAGTGGAAACAGGATCTGGGAACAGATTTAAACATATGTCAGGAGATTTGCTGCTTTTCCAAGGCTGCTAGTTCAAGTGCTGCTGTAGAAGTGCATTGGAGATATTCAGGAGATACTCAGGAGGTAATCTGGAGGTGGATACAATCTAAACAAGTAAGATTTGTTTGTTTAAAATCTTTCCCCTCTTTACAACGGCAGATCTGGTTCTGTGCAGGAATTGTTGTGCTTTTATTTCAGGTTCCACTCTTCAAAGGTTTGGATACTGTCTGATCTGTAGACAGCTCTCCATAATGCAGCAGGAAATTACCTTTTTGAAATATGAGATTTTTAAATTAACCACTAAACAAACTCAGGCTGAGAACATTGCAATGCCACTGCCACTGCCACAGAGGCCCCCTAGAAATGGAAGATGGGTTACTGTAGGTTCAGGTAGACTGAGAGTTGTGGATAGAAGGCATGTCCCACAGTCTGTGGCTCTCCATAATTCATTTGCTGCACTTTCAGAGTGCAAGAGCAACATGGAGGATGGCTCAAGCACAGTGGGTGAGAATCAATCATCTCCCATGCCTAAAGTATGCAAGACTGCAGCCAAAGACAAAAAGGAGAAGGTGAGGATTGATAGCAAGCAGCTGTTGGTGGGCGATTCCATCATAAGAGGTGTAAAGTTTGAGGAGAATGGTGTTGTGAGATGTCTCCCTGGTGCTACCGCTAGCAGGGATAGACGACGGATCCTAAATATAGTTAGGCAAGCAAAGCAGGAAAGGGAAGTGGATGTTATTCTCCATCTTGGGACAAACGATCTGGCTTGCAATGAGGTTTCAAAGGTGAAAGAAGCTTTTCATACACTTGGAAAGGATATACGGGAGGTTGCATCAACTGTTTCATTCTCTGCAGTTTTGCCTGTGCATAACCTTCAGCATGACAGGAAGATGTGCATTAAGGAATTCAATGTATGGCTTGGTGAATGGTGTCTGAACCAAGGGTTTGGCTTTGTGTCTCATGATAGCTCTTGTTGGAATGGAAAAGAACTGTACAAGAAAGATGGTTTGCAGGGAACGAATGTCCTCGGTGAACAGTTCCAAGTATTTGCTAGGAAGCATTTAAACTAGGAAAGGGGGGCAAAAGAGTGATAATCCAGCAGTCCGACTTCCCCCCGGAACAATGCCAGAAGAGGCCAGTAGCACAAAGGTTAAGAAATGACAAGCTCAGAGTCTTGTCTACAAATGCTCGCAGTCTAGGGAATAAGATCAATGAGCTTGAGGCTATAATGGCATCTGAGAATATAGATGTAGTGGCTGTTACTGAGACGTGGTTCAAGGGGAGTAATGACTGGGATATATCAATACCAGGGTTCTCTCTATACAGGAAAGACAGAGAAGGCAAGAAGGGGGGAGGGGTGGCCCTGTATGTGAAAGATAGCATAAAATCGAATTTGATACAAGTTAGCGAGAACAATTTAGAGTCAGTTTGGGTTACCTTGCAGCTTGATAATCATAAGGTAACTCGTGTAGGTGTTATATATAGACCACCTACCCAAGTCAAAGAATTAGATGATCTACTAGTTGAGGAAATAGCTAAAATGACCTTGAAGGGGGAAGTTATCATTATGGGAGACTTCAATCTTCCAGATGTAAACTGGAAAACCAAAATAGCTAGTTCTGCCAAGAGTACAGATATTCTAAATTCCCTACTGGGATTATCTCTACAGCAAGTAGTGGAGGAGCCAACCCGGAAGGAGGCCATTTTAGATTTAGTATTCACAAATGGGAATTTGGTATCTGATATTACTGTAGGGGAAAGCTTGGGATCTAGTGATCACCAGTCAGTGTGGTTTACTATAAGTACAGTGACTGAGTCACACCACACAAAAACAAAAGTTTTAGATTTTAGAAAAACTGACTTTTCAAAAATTAGATTAGTGGTATACGAGTCCCTATCAGACTGGAACAGTTTCATTGGAGTCCAGGAGAAATGGGACTACTTAAAAGTGGCACTATTGAAGGCAACAGAAGATTGCATTAGGTTTGTCAGTAAAAGCAAAAAAAGGAAGAGACCACTGTGGTACTCAGCAGAAGTGGCCAAAATCATTAAAAACAAAAAGATAGCATTTAGGAATTATAAAAAAAAAAAAACGAGGATGACAGACAAATTTATAAGATTAGGCAGAGAGAGGCCAAACAAGTTATAAGAGCTTCTAAAGCACAGGCAGAAGAGAAATTAGCTCAGTCAGGGAAAAAAGGCGATAAGGCATTCTTCAGATACATAAATGAAAAAAGGAAACTAAAACAAGGAATTACCAAATTAAAAGCTAAAGAAGGAAGGTATATGGAAGAAGATAAAGAACTAGCTGACTGCCTCAATGAATACTTCTGTTCAGTTTTTACAAAGGAAAATGAAGGAGAAGGACCTCAGTTGGGAAAGAAGACTAATGAATCTTTTGACGCATGTGTCTTTACAGAGGAAGAGGTTCTAAGTCAACTGTCTAAAATTAATACAAATAAGTCACAGGGGCCTGATGGGATACACCCAAAGCTATTAAAAGAGCTCAGCGGTGAACTAGCAAAACCATTAACAGATTTATTTAACCAATCACTGGCATTAGGAGTCGTCCCAGAAGATTGGAAATTAGCAAATATTGTGCCCATTCACAAGAAAGGTAGTAGGGAGGAATCGGGCAACTATAGGCCAGTAAGCCTGACATCAATAGTGGGGAAATTAATGGAAACAATACTTAAGGAGAGGATTGTGGAACATCTAAAATCCCATGGATTGAAAGATGAAAGACAGCATGGGTTTACTTCAGGGAGATCATGTCAAACTAATCTTATTGATTTTTTTGATTGGGTGACTAAAATAATAGATGGAGGAGGTGCAGTAGACATCGCTTATCTAGACTTTAGTAAGGCTTTTGATACTGTCCCACATAGAAGGCTTATCAATAAAGTGAAGTCATTGGGCTTGGACTCCCATATTGTTGAATGGATTAGGCAGTGGCTGAGGGACAGGCAACAGAGGGTTGTAGTCAATGGAGTATATTCAGACCAAGGTCTTGTTACCAGTGCGGTACCTCAGGGATCTGTTCTGGGACCCATATTGTTTAATATCTTTGTCAGCGAAATTGCAGAAGGCCTCAATGGTAAGGTGTGTCTTTTTGCTGATGACACAAAGATTTGTAACAGGGTTGATGTTCCTGGAGGAATACACCAAATGGAAAAGGACTTAGGAAAACTAGAGGAATGGTCAAAAATCTGGCAACTAAAATTTAATGTTGATAAGTGCAAGATAATACACCTGGGACGTAAAAACCCAAGAGCAGAATATAAAATCAGTGATACAGTCCTAACCTCAGTATCTGAGGAAAGGGATTTAGGGATCATTATTTCAGAAGACTTAAAGGTAGGCAGACAATGTCACAGAGCAGCAGGAAATGCTAGCAGAATGCTTGGGTGTATAGCAAGAGGAATTACCAGTAGAAAGAGGGAGGTGCTCATGCCGCTCTACAGAGCACTAGTGAGACCTCATTTGGAGTATTGTGCTCAGTACTGGAGACCATATCTCCAGAAAGATATTTATACTTTGGAGAGAGTTCAGAGAAGAGCTACTAAACTGGTACATGGATTGCAGGATAAAACTTACCAGGAAAGATTAAAGGACCTTAACATGTATAGCTTGGAGGAAAGACGAGACAGAGGGGATATGATAGAAACTTTTAAATACATAAAGGGAATCAACAAGGTAAAAGAGGAAAGAATATTTAAAAGAAGAAAAACTGCTACAAGAGGACATAGTTTTAAATTAGAGGGGCAAAGGTTTAAACGTAATATCAGGAAGTATTACTTTACTGAGAGAGTAGTGGATGGATG
This sequence comes from Bufo bufo, assembly GCF_905171765.1. Taxonomy (NCBI): domain Eukaryota; kingdom Metazoa; phylum Chordata; class Amphibia; order Anura; family Bufonidae; genus Bufo; species Bufo bufo. Next base: position 407,793,188 of record NC_053390.1, on the reverse strand, counting down.
GAATAGCCTTCCTGCAGAAGTGGCAGCTGCAAATACAGTGGAGGAGTTTAAGCATGCATGGGATAGGCATAAGGCCATCCTTCATATAAGATAAAGCCAGGGGCTATCCATAGTATTTAGTATATTGGGCAGACTAGATGGGCCAAATGGTTCTTATCTGCTGACACATTCTATGTTTCTATGTTTCTATTTATTTCAGAAGCATGGAGGGAATTACAGAGGAAAATAGTTCAGAGAGCCATCTTGACCTTTGGTTCACTAATACATACGTTTATTAGAGATTGTAAATTTGAATGTTCCGAATACAAATTATTTCATTCACTATGGGAATGCCCAAAAAATAGATAAGTGAAGAAACTAATTTTGAAAATATCAGAATATTCAATAGAGGAGCCTTGGTTATGCATTTTTCATTGTGAAGATTTGAGATCACATAGAGATTCCTATCGGAAAAATGCCTGAATAAAATGCCATATACCGTATGCACTCTGTATAAAACAAATCCTGATAGTCAGGGTTGGACTGGGGTTCCTTGGGCCCACCAGAGGAAATTATTCTCAGGACCAAAGCCCAATATGGTATGGCAAACAACTAATTTGCTGCAGTTTTGGTTTATAATAATTTTATATTTCTTCTCCTTTGCTTTTTATTAATTTTACTACTTTCCCATGCAACCTTTGTGCCTTTGAGTTGTATCATGTCATAATAAAACACCATAGACATCTTTGAGACTCTACTTTACCTATATATCATATGTCTCTCCTAAAATGATTGCATAAGAATGTGGGGCAAGGGACCTTAAATGTATTTCTCTGCATGTGTAAATTGTGTAATTACTGCAATGCCTCACTTTGGTCATGAGATGGCAGCAAAGTATAACATTCTAAAAGTCTACATGGCGCTGCCTATCAGAGTAATATTAATAACCTGTTTTGCTTGCAAAGTTGGTAATTAGCTAATTTATGGGCTGTTTTGGACCCTTATAAGTGTGATAGCAAACTGAATATGCAGGTTTGACACTGCACTTAGCAAATAACATTGCATCACACTCTCCCTGTGAAGGGGAGGAGGGGCCTGGAGGAGCAGCAAGTGAAGAGATGGGGGCTGTGCTTGGTGCTGCTGGAAACCAGAAGAGATCTTCTCTGAAGATTCTGGGAGGGAATGAACCGGCTCACAGTGGATACTGACGACACCACTAAGGGGAGGTTTGCAGAGACGACCCCAGGAGTGTTGTGTCTGTAGGATCCAGTTCTGGAGTGGACCAGGAAATAAGATTAAGCACCAAGAACCTGCTAAAAGAACTGTAAGTGCGGCTCTGCCGCATCACATTGCATCACACTAGTAAAGTGGCATGTGGACAGACAATAACGCTCCAACTACAGTTGCATTGTGGTGTACGGGCTGCAAGCTAATGCAAACCCCTAAGGGACTCATTCGCTGACACCTTCCTATCTCACTGGCTGCTCATATGGTGTTACATACTGGGAGCTGGAGTAAGGATTAAAGCTGCAATCAAAGGGACAGACATCATTTACCTGTAGATTACAAATAGGGAAGTCTGGTTTAAAGATACAGACATTTACCTGTGGATTACAAACAGTATTGCACAATACTTAGGGTGCACCCCAACGAGGAACTCGTCCAGGAACATACAAGTGCAGCTAGGCTGCTTAATGGACTTTGGAGAAAACATCACATTTACTGGTTTATTGTTAGGCTGTGTTAAATTGACTGTTGGTTTATTTTGTGTGTACCAATCTTTTTTATATAATCTCAGCTTCATGTTCACTATATTGTTCAGTAAACTCAACTGCTGGGAAAGAACCATTGTCTGTGTCTGTGTGGCATCATATACCCTCTGTGTACCCTTCATAGAGACACCATAAAATTCCACATTAAGTGCTTACTGCTCCGTAATATGGAGCTACAAGGCACCATATGACTTTTACAACCTCAGTACACAGTCTAAGAACCTAAACTTTACCTCCACATACATTTGGCTTTATATAGTGGCCTTCAAAGGATTTTTTTTCTCATCCTATATAATAAAATCCCTCTGTGCCTGTGCTGTGTCAGTGCGTGTGTGCCGAAGTTAAATGTTCATGCACAATGCTCCAAGTTAAATGCGCATGTGCGATGTGCCGAGTAAAATGTGCATGCACAATGCTCCAAGTTAAATGCGCATGTGCGATGTGCCGAGTTAAATGTGCATGCCAATAGAATCACAGCGCACCACACAGTCGCCCGGACCTCCCACAAGCATCGCCATTACAGTCCTATCAGATACAGACACAGATACAGCAGCTGCTGCTGCCAGTTGCTGCCAGTGGTCTCAGCACCACCAGTCAGTGTCAGTCATCTCAGCCACCAGTCACAGTGCCCGCAGTCTCAGACTCCAGGCAGTGTCAGTCGTCTTAGCCATAAGTCAGTGCCAACCATCTCAGCACTACCAGTCAGTTCCAGCCATCTCAGCAATTAGTCGCAGTCAACAGTTTCAGGCACAGTCACAGTCTCAGCACCACCAGTCAGTGCCAGCTGTCTCAGCCACCAGTCACAGTGCCCGCAGTCTCAGCAACCAGTCAGTGTCAGTTGTCTTAGCCATAAGTCAGTGCCAGATGTCTCAGCACCACCAGTCAGTGCCAGCCATCTCAGCAATTAGCTGCAGTCAACAGTCTCAGGCACAGCCGCAGTCTCAGCACCACCAGTCAGTGCCAGCTGTCTCAGCCACCAGTCACAGTGCCCGCAGTCTCATCAACCAGTCAGTGCCAGCCATCTCAGCCACCAGTCACAGTGCCCACAGTCTCAGCCACCAGTCAGTGCCAGTTGTCTTAGCCATCAGTCAGTGCCAGCAGTCTCAGCAATTAGCCGCAGTCAACAGTCTCAGCCAAAGCTGCAGTCTAAGCACCACCAGTCAGGTCCAGCCATCTCAGACACCATTCACAGTGCCCGCAGCCACAGCCACCAGTCAGTGCTACCCATCTCAGCCATCAGTCAGTTCCACCAGTCACAGTGCCAGCAGTCTCAGCACCAGCAGTCAGTGACAGCAGTCAGTGCCAGCCGTCTCAACCACCAATCTTTGCTAGTCATCTCAGCCACCAGTCAAAGTGCCTGCAGACTCAGTCACCAGTCAGTGGCAGTTGTCTCAGCCACCAGTCAGTGCAAGCCGTCTCAGCCACCAGTCAGTGCCAGCTGTCTCAGCCATCAGTCAGTGCCACCAGCTACAGTGCCAGCAGTCTCAGCAATTAGTCACAGTCAACAGTCTCAGTCACAGCCACAGAGTCAGCACCAGCAGTCAGTGCCAGCCATCTCAGCCACCAGTTAATGCTAGCCATCTCAGCCACCAGTCATAGTGCCCGAAGTATCATTCACCAGTCAGTAAAAGAAACCTCATTATTGCTCAAGCAATAACAGGTTCAGCTGAAGGGGACATGGTCTGTATTCCCCATATTGATTTTGCTCCATCCTCTACTAATTTACCATTTACCTTAAGAAGGCACCAGTTTCCAGTTACATTAGCCTTTGCAATTACAATTAATAAAGCTCAGGGGCAAACCTTAAAAAAAGTTGGCATTTACTTGCCAGAACCAGTATTCAGCCACGGTTAGTTATATGTTGCTTTATCAAGAGTTAGAACTTTTTCAGATGTCGTTGTAAACATTGTAGATGGTCCTGAACAAGGCAAACTGTTGCCAAATGAAGACAGAATATTTACAAGAAATGGTGTCTATAAAGAAATCTTATAGAAAGATTTCAAGATGTAAAAAAATACAAAAATTTTCCTGAATATCTGCTTCAGCTATTGTATATTGCAGATTGTTACAAAGTTTTACACTAAGGCAATAATAATTATACTTACTGTATTGGGATATATACATTTTATTTTTATTATTATTTTATTTTTGAGTTCTTGACAAAATATTTTTGAGAAAAACAAAAATAAAACAAGAAATGCAATGTGGTCAAATTTCTTTGCTATTTAATTATAGACTGTTCCTACTAATGTTTATGCACTACTGTTCTACCGCCTGTTATTGTAACGGGCTTAATGTCTAGTAAATGTATAATTCTGTATTAAAAAGATTGTTGCATGTTCAAATGCATGCCATATTATGGAGATAGTCCCACCTACAAGCACTGTTAGGACCTTTTGTGACTTACCATTCAAAATGAATTAGCATTAATATGGAATTGGTCTCTCCTTTGCAGCCAAATCAACTTCCACTCTTCTGATAAGGCTTTCTACAAGATTTAGAACAATATTTTATAGTGTGTACATAGGAATTGTTGCCCTTTCATCCAGAAGAGCATTTGTGAGGTCAGACACTGAAGTTGGAAAATAGGGCCTAGCTCTACTGTTGAGCAAAGCAAGGCTTTCTAAGTGGAATTCAGTCCAAATTTTAGGAAAAAAATTGATTCTAAACAAAACCGAATTTCCTCACACTTCGTGATAATGAATAATTTTTTCCTAAAATGGCGGCTGAAATTGTCTCAGAAAGAACAGGAATAAAAAATACTCACCTCATCCACTTGCTCGCACAGAGGCATTCCACTCCTTTATTGATTGAAAAAGACCTGCCGAAGGACCTGCGATGAGCATGAAGCCACACATAGTGTTTTGCTGTTCTTCTTTTATTTTTTTTATTCTTTATTGAAAGAAATTATAAACTTACAAGTGGGTAAAGTTAACAAAATGCCCAGGTACAGCTTGGGAAGCTTAATATTAATCAAAACAGTTATGTGTCGGTTACGGTACAGCATAAGAGATACTAATCAAGAGGTACACAGTAAAGATGCTTAGAGAGCTGGTTAGGCAGAACCCTTCTAGAGAAGTAGAGTCCAATAAGAGGGACAAGCGCTTATAATTTCTATATGAAGACCAATCTGGCATTTCCTATACTTGGTTATATTCTGGCTCTCCCATGCAGCTAGTTCCTCGAATCTATATATTTGGTCCACCTTACCCACCCATTGTGATATAGATGGCAGTAACGAGGGATCAGCAGTCGGGCCGCACTAAGGAGGTATCCAAAAAGTGTCGTGGGGGGTTTTAATAGATTGGGGGGGTGGACCCCTAGTAATGCCAATTGGGGAGATAACGGAATATCTATCTTGTTACTGATGCCAAAAATGTCAGACCACCAAGCCTGAATCTTGGGGCAGGTCCACCAAATATGGTAGAAGGATCCTTTCTGCTTCAGACATCTCCAACAAGTATCTATTTTGTCCTGTCCATACATGCAAGTAATATCCAGAGTTTTATACCATGAATTACCATTTTTAATGGGTGCACTTCTATCTATGTGGCCACTAAAAATGGTCCCATTGATTAATAGGCTGAACAAATCAAATTTCTTGTCAAACTTAGGCGAAGCTGCTGAATCAAATTTTTCTAAACTTTACCCATCTCTACCTGGATCACAGTCTCCATTATAGTGCATTCCAAAGGTGTTTAGTGTGGTACCTGAACCTCTGTGTGGGCCAGTCAAGTTCTAAACTCGCCCAACCACACCCTTATGACCCTTGTTTTGTGCACTGAGGCAAAGTCATTCTGGAAGAGAAAAGGGCCTTTCCCATACTGATTCTACAAAGTTGGAAGCATACATTTGTCCAAAATGTCTTGGTATGCTGAAGCATGAAGATTTTCCTTGATTGGTACTAAGGGGCCTAGGACAACACTTGAAAAACTTCCCATGGCATTATTCCTCATCTACCAAATTCTACAGTTGGCACAATGTAATCAGATGGTTAATGTCGTCCTGTGATTTGCCAAACTCATCAATGAGATTGCCAGATATATAAATTATTATGTTATTATATATATATTATTATATTATATATAATTATTATGTAGTTATTTGTCACTCCAGGGTCCAGTGGTGGCATGCTTTGTGCCACTCCATGCTGATGCTTTGCATTGTGATTGGTGACGTAAAGCTTGACTTATACCCTATGGTAGACTTTAAAATTCAGAGAAACTGTAATTGACTCTCAAAATTAGAAACTGTTGTAATTGCTATTGATTTGCTACTCTCAGGTAGTACTTTTATGACTGTGTTCATTTTATAGGTAATACAAGAGGTAGTGGATAATAATGGTTTAGGTAATTTTAAATAAATAATAATTAAATGACAGCAATAAAACTGCTAATGCTCATTACCGTGGAATGAACTTTCTGTTCTTTAAGGTCAGGTATCAAACTGCATTACTAGAGAAAAGACCTAATAAGATACTGTACAATGAGCTTAATGAAAATTAATAAAACTGGTAAAATAAGAGTTAATTTAGGTAATCTAATAAGCTTAATATGCAGTACGTAGTTCTTAAGATAAAAAGTACAATAGGTTGTGAGAGAGTGTTACTCATTGCCATTTAGTGACCATTCATTGTTAAAATAGGGATTAAAAAAACTGTATATTAAACCTATTTTCGAAAAACTTGAACAAAAAACTATTGAAGGTATGTGAAGTTGTTCAGCAAAACTGTAAGATTTCTAATTTAAAAAAATATATATATAAAAATATTCTTTAAAATAGTGTCAAAAAATTCTGCAGCTACAACTGATGAAGTAACAAAGCAATTAAAAGGACAAATAATTAAAACATTAACAATGAGACAAAAACATTTCCCTAACCATACAATGGAATAGGAGGAGTGACATAATTGGTACAAGGTGCCAATTTTGTACAGAGAACATGCCCCTTAATTGGAATATAAATAAAGCTGCACAATCCAGTGAAGCCAGTATCACAGCCGGCATGGATATAAAGTGCTAAGATATGCATGGGTAGCTAGTTGAGGGCAACATATGGTGGAGATAACTGTGAACACGTCAGACTGTGTGTCAGCAGTGGACTATGGTTATGTTATGTTGGCCTCTTTGAAGAAATGATTTTTAA